>NW_020799100.1:22912246-22941162 GCF_003259725.1 Athene cunicularia | reverse complement strand
GGGGGGGGGGGGGGGGAATGCTGAGGAGAGGGCGCTGGACGGTCCCAGTTTAGCCAGGAAGGGCCGGCCCGCTGCGTGCTGGGGAGCAGCTGACTGCCCCGCTCCCTTTGTCTCCCTTTCCCTTGACTCCGGGCATTTCACATCCCTATTGACAACGTGTTTGGGACATTCAGACATTGAAGTGACAGTGGCATTTCCATGACCTGAAACCAGAGACTCTGTCGGTGCGGGCTTTGAAGACATTAGCTGTCCATAATCGTGAGTTAGACTTTATCGGGCTTTTAAAGAGCACATGATGAGAACAGCTAGTGACAAAGTGTTTCTGCAGAGCGCGATCCGGCCTGGCAGGATTCATCTCCTCAAGCCCTTGGAATTTGCAATATTCATTAGGAGCTGGGAAAAAAAAAATGTGCTTCCTTTGGAACAATGCAAATTGTGAAAGGAAACCTTTCTCACGCGCGTGCCCCGGAGCGACGGCTCGGGCAGCGCTGGGGTGGCAGGGAAGCAATTAAAACCCTTCCAGCCCATTAGTGGGTGCGTTCATTAGAGCTGCTGCTGCTGGGGAAGGGCGGGAGGATGCGCAGAGCGCTTCTCCGGGGAACAGAACGTCGGGGCCTGCTGTCGTGTGCTCTTGGCACCCCTTTCGCTTCAGGGAAAGGTCCTTGGCGGCTGAGGTGGGCGCGGAGCAGCCTGCCAGGGTGTGCGGCTGTTTGCAAGGTCTTGTCACGGCGCTGAATGCTGGGTGCGTGTGACAGCAGTGTCAAGGGACAGCAGCCTTTCCGAGCCCCTGCGGCATCGGGGGGCTTGGGACGGGCCATCACCTACAGCTGCTCCGGCCTGCGCCGTGGCTTGGTTATGGCACCGTGGCACAGCATGGCACACCGCTCCATGGGGCAACCGTGCTGTGCCTCAATGGGCCACGGCACGTGGGACCGTGCCACGGCATGTGAGATCGTAGTATGGCATGTGGGACTGTGCCACGGCACGTGGGACTGTGCCACGGCATGTGGGACCGTGCCACGGCATGTGGGACCATACCACGGCATGTGGGACCGTGCCACGGCATGTGGGAACGTGCCACAGGCTGCAGGACCGTGCCGTGCCATGTCACACCATGTGGCACCACGCCACATGGGACCATGCCACACCACACCATGCCGTGTGGCACCCGCTCAGCTCACAGGGCATGTTTCTTCTACCGGGATTTATCACCCCTCAGGCCAAGTGTCCCAGCCGCAGGCACGTCCCCTCCCCAGGCCATGGGCAGGGCTGCTGGCCGTGGGGACCAAAGTCCTCCTGCTCCAGCCCATGGTGACACTCATGCCTGGCGGGGACAAAGCTTTGGAGGAGCCAAGGGTGGGATCCAGGTCATTCCCCACCTGCTTGGGCTTTCTTCCCCATGTGAACCCCAGGGTTTGGAGGTACATCAGGTGATGGCACCGGGGACTTTGCAGGCAGTGGTGACATCTGAAAGTCCCCCAGCGACGCTGCCAGCGGTGTTTGACAGGGAGGGACGCGTCGGGGAGGTGTTTGGAGGGAACCACCATCTCCATCACGATCTTGCGGAGCTCCGAGCCCAGAAGCCTGGCTGGGGGCGCAGAGGTGAGCGCTCACCAGGAGCTTGTGGGGGCCTCCTGGTTGCCTCCCGGCGATGCTGTATCCAGTCGCAGGGCAGGTCCAAGTACGAACACCCCTGTGGCGGCAGCAGGGAGCCTCTTTCTCAGGAGTGGGGCGCTGGGTGATTGCGGCACTGCCCAGGACACCTGGGCTCTTCCCCCCCCGCTGCCCACGGGGCTGCTGGAGCTGCCTGCAAACACCCCGACTGCCCTAAGGAATTACACTGCCGAGGCAAGCCAGCGGAGTGTGACCCTCAGAGCCAGCATTGCCTCCCCACGGCTGCGCTCAGCGGGGACCCCAGGGGTGCCAAGGCCGGGGTGCGTTTCTCCAGTGGGTGCTATTGGCTCCGCATCCCCTCACTGCTCCTCTCCCATGGGCTCCTGCAGGAACGAGGGCAGAAAAGGAGGGACCCGGTGGAATGAGAGTGGAGGGATCAGGGTGGGTGGCTGCGGAGATGCGGGTCGGACCGGCCACGGGGTCAGTGCAGAGGGGTCTGCGGTGCGGGTGCCCTGCATGTGCTACGGCCAGCTCGGGGTATTAATGCCGTGAGGACAAGGCGGAGCTGTTTTGACTGTGGACTGATAATTGTCTACTTGACTTATTGCACGATTTTGAAGTTTCTGCCTTGATGTGAAGAAAATAATCCCGTTCATAAAGGGTGGGGAGAGGCTCTGTGTGGAGCACAAGCACAAAGGCACATACCACTTGTCGTGGGGCCCAGAGCCGGGCGCGGGCAGCAACCCTGCCTCTGCCTGGAGCCTCTCGGGGGGTGGCCGCCAGGGAAAGGGTTAATTTAACCAGTTCTCATGGGGTTTTGGAAAGTTCCCTTTTTCCAGGAGGCTGCCTGACGCACACTGACAGGGGCCTTTCAGCTGAGCACAAAGGCAGTGCTCTCCCCTTGCCCTCTCCATCTCTCCCATCCGAGCCAGCAAGCAGCTATAATCTCACTAGCAGAGGCTTTTACTGCTGTCACTTCGAGCCTCCTTTGCCATGTGAGTGGCTCAGATCTCCAGCAATGTAAAAAAGCTAATGAACGAGTAATAAACAAGTGTAACCAAGCAGAAAGCCTGCATGCAACAACATCTGAGTCAGCCTGGCGTTTAGGGGAAGCTTGGAGACACCACCACCAAACAGATATGTAATTAGAGGAAGGCCGATCTTCTTTGGTATCCAGAGATAAAAAGGGGGGGGGGGGGGGGGCATGTGTAGAGGTGACAGCGAGGGAACATCATGGTGGAAACAGAAACAGAAGGAGAGAAAGAGAAAAGGGCAGAGAGGAGAAGGGACGGTGGTTGGAGACGGCACTGCACGAGCTGGAGGGGTGGCGTGGAGGGAAGAGGTCCCGGGGAGCGTCCCTGCGAGGTTTGGTCTCCTCTCTCCTTGTGAGAGGAGGAGAAAAGGTGGAGGAGCATCCTCCTAGGTGAGTCGAGGTGTCTGGGGCGGTGTGGGAAGGGTTCCCGCTCGCTGCAAGGATCTGGCCAGGAGCCCACAGGCAGCAGAGACCTGGTTCTCTGGGCTCTGGCTCCTCATCTCGCTGAGCTGAGCACTGCCGGGCACCAGCTGAAAGGTGCCACAGCAGCTGTTCATATCTTCCCCCGGCTCATTAAAAAAAAGAGGAAGAAACGATGCTTTTTTTGGTAAAGTTAAATAAAGAAAAGCCAAAGCCAGTTAAAGTCATCTTCCCCCTGGCTGTTAATCACAGTTACTCATCAGAGGCTCCAGGGGTCAAGGACCATCACAGAAATGAGGGCTGTCTGTGTCAACCATCGCTGTCCCCGAAATGCCCCTTCGTAGGACAGAGGAGGGACAACCGCGGGCCGTCGGCAGGAGCAGGCAGCTGGCAGCCTCCCCCCTGCCCTGTGGCGCGCCATGCACCGGGCTGCACCCTAAAACAGAGCGAGGAAGCCCCAAACGCACCTGGACTATTTTAGTAAGGCTGGATTAATGTTACTTAAAATAGCAATTCCAAGCACTGGTAGTTATCCCATCGTTTTCCTTCGCACTGATATTTAAATGCCTGCCCAGAACAGCGTGACAGACGAAGTGAAACTCCAGGAGATGTTATGAGAAATGACAACCTAATACCGTTTGATGAAGCCACAGGTCACCCGTTTTTTCCTCCTAATTTCCACAGTTTAAAAAAAAAAAAAAATCGCAGTCCTCTTGTTCCCTCTGGTTAAAAGTCATAAGAAAAGTAAATTAACAGCATCAAAGATTTAAAAAAAAAAAAAAAGCTCTACATAAAAGCGATTGGTCAATTTGAAGACTGGCTGAAAAGCCTTGGGAAGGGAGCCAAGGTCCTGATTCAGCAGGGCTGGCCACTTTAAATATCTGGGCTGGTCCTTTGAAGAAAATCATTGAAGTCAATGGACTGACTTAAGTGTTTGAAATTAGACGGATGATTAAGCCCCTTGCTGAACAGAGGCTTCAAAAGTTAAATTACCTTATAACCGTGGCAGTAAAACAGTCTCCAAGACAGGCAGTGTTTTTTCTTCCTGGCTGCTCTGTAGCTCGGGGCGCCTGCTGCGGGGTGTGTGTGTGTGGGGGGGTTGCACCCCAGCCCTGCTGCCCCCCCCAGCCCAGCGAGGCTCCAGCCCAGGGGAGACGCCGTCTCTGCTCGCCTCCTTTGCCATTTGCTCCCTAATTGACTATCTTTAGAACCAATTTTATCATCGGCTTCCTTAAGGCCCGCATTATCTTCATCAGGAGCAATTCTAAGACAAATTATCTTACCTGTAAGTGCAGCCACTCCTGTTCCGCAGCGGTGGACATCTGTGCAACAGCTGCCAGAGACATGTCGGGGAAATTGGAAAGATGCATTGCGATGATTGTTTACTGAGTGGTTTAATAAAATCAGCTTAATGCGTAAGTAGGAGAGTAGGAGCAGAAGTACGTTCCTGCCAGCTCTATTATTTGACCCTGGAAACATCTATCAGAGTCTCAAACAAAAGGAGACAAAGAATATATTGCATTTGGTATTTCTTCTCCAGATTGATTTATCATTGTCATGTCTGTTCCTCCCTTCCCTCTGCATTCCCGTCTCTTGGTAATACCGTAATATCTTTTATTATAGTACATTATATAATGCGGCCTATCGCTGTGAATATTGTTATTCCAAGACCAGACTTCTTCATTCAGACCCAACTCTGGCAACGCTCTTTTGCAATCAAGGAAGTCTCCTGCCCGAGTTAGCTTTGAGTCAGAACTGTGCAGACACCTGCATTTTGTCCACTGCAGTGAGCTTAAGGAAAAGAAAAAAAAAAACCAACAAACCCTTGTAGTTTAAAAAGTCCTAAGCTGAGAATTAAGACCCAGCCAAGCAGCCATGTGTCCTACAGAAAGGAAGAGGAAATAGCAATATTTCTACTGAAAATGGCCTTTCAAAGGCTGTGTGGGGCTGGTTCCTGGACCACTCTGGGATTTTTGTTGGGTTTTTCTGTCGTTGCTGTCGGAGCCATCTGTGGGGGCCGGAGGAGCTGGCGACCCTCCGGGGACACTGCGCTCCCGGGGGAGCATGTCTGGGCGCTCCGGGGTGTATTTAGCACAAAAATAAATACTCCAGCCTTTCAGTTTACTGAGTAAAAATAGGTTGGCCAACATTTCCTTGAAGCGCTCGTACAGTGAGTGATGTGTCTGTCTGCAGCTATCGCGCAGCCAGGCCTGGGGAGCAAGGAAAGCTTTCTGTGCCGTGTTCAAATAAAGCCACCGACATCCATTTAACGGTGAGATTGAGAGCTGAAGCCCTGAGAAGTCAGGAAGTGCATCGGTTTGGATCCTCAACCAACGTCTCATGCTAACATCGGCGACTCATGCTGAACCATCCCGACGTCCCATGGCCCGTCGCTCTACCGACGAAAGCATGGCTGCTAAAAAAACCCTCCTAAGGAGAAAAACAAGTCCCAAAGGCACAGCCGATAAACACGGAGGGTCCCTTGGTCTAATCCCTTGTGTCTGGGTATTTAAAATCACGGTCTGATTAGTAGGCTTCCAAGCTTGCACTGCAGATTTTGAATATCCATTGTTTCGAAGTACTTTTTTTTTTCCGCTTGAAAAGCCCAAGCTGATATTCGCGAATGCATCGTGGCACGACTTCCTGGGAAAGTGATGTTTCCCTTGTGTACCAGGACAATAACAGCAGAAGAATTACAAATTGTTTTTATGCTGGAGTTTGCATACAGAGACCTTCTCTGCTGCTTTGTTCTGTAGCTTCCTGAGCACCACAGGCACTAAACGCAGTTCCAGTAGCTGGTGGCTGGAGCGGTGGCTGCACAGGGATAATAGTTTGGGGGCTGTGTTTAAAGTCTGCACACCCTTCTTAAGTCCTCATGGCCAGAAAGCCTGACTATGAGGAAGGACTGGCCAGTCACATAGTAATTCCCTGCCAAAGTGAAGTAGCCAAAGGTATTAAAAGGTTTCCAGGAGGGATTAGATGCCTGCTTTGAAGGCAGGTCCAACAGGGGTTATTAGCCAACTCCAGAAGTATAAACCATGGCCTGGCAGAACGTGGGAGGATACACAAGGGATAAAATCGCTCTAGACATGACTTATTTCTTGCGCTCTTCCTTGAGAAACCACATCTGGCCGTGGCTGGGAACATCACCCTGCTCTAGATGCACTTTGGTCGGGTCCCGTATTTTTGTCGAAGAGCCGTAATATCAACAAAGGGCCTTCTGGGGGGAGCCAGGCCGGCTGCAGGCAGGGGCAGAGGGGAGAGGGGCAGTGACTCGGGGGGAGCGGCAGCGGGGCCGGGGCGTCCCTGCGGAGAGGACGGGGTGCTGCTGGGGACGTGGCAGCAGCCGGTCTCCTCGCTCGCCCTCCCCGGACTCAAGGGGCGGCGTGGCCACATCTGCAGTGGCTCCTGGATGCTGCCTGTCCTGGTTTGATGCTCGGAGGGCTCTGGCGTGCTGCTGCGAGACCAGGGGGTTAACGATTTATAGCAACACCGGGGAAGGGGGAATAGAGGAAAAAGGTTCTCGAATGTCAACAAAAAAATTATCTTGTGCAAATAAACAGCATAGATGGATTATCCCGTGTTGTTTGCGCAGGGAATTGCTGGAATGCCTGCCTGCTGCTGGTGCTCCCCAAAGCTGCCGGGGGCCCGGGCTTGTTTTCCACGGGGGGCTGGCTCCAGCCCACCCCGCTGTTTGCCTTGGGCTCGCGGAGCAATCCGCCTCCAGATCGTTTTCCCAGGCTGCGTGCTGCAGCAGCTGCGGACGTTTCTGTCCTGCGTGTTGTGCCCGTACCCGTGGGCATCTCCTACCTGCTCTGTGGGTGACCAGCACAGCCCGGGCCTCCAGTCTCCCCACTCCCCTGCCTCCTATCTTCGGCCTTTGCTAAATCCCTTCTCTACGAATAAAGGCTTAGATCAGAGCAAGATCCAGCCAGGATGCACAAATACAGGCAAAAGATAAAGAACTAAATACGAATGTAATCCATATACTCTTCCAGCAGAGGATCTCCAAGCACTTTCCAGACAGTCACTGATCACTGCAGTCGTCAGGCGAGGTTTGGTGGCGATGCCCACGGCTTTGCTGGAGGGCACATCCGACCCCCAGGATTCAGGGAGGTCCAGCCCTTGCGTTTGAGGAGGGTTTTGTGATGGTGGGATGCCCGGGGTGGTGTGGGAGAGCTGGAGCTCTGCGTGCCACACTGGGGCGATCCCACACCGGTGCTCCACGGTCTGCTCTCAGCCATCCCTTTCCTGCCGCACCGTCCTCTCCTCCTCCTCTCCCCTCTGCAGAGGCATTTCACACCCTGCAGCCAACTCCCCAGCAGTGAAACCACCCCTCTGCGCACCTCGTCCTTCCACCCCTTTACAGCCACTTGGTACTGAGCAGGATGGAAAGTCTGTCCTTGAGCTTAAGGCTGGATTTCAGCCTGGGTTAGGCTCTAGGTCGAGGGCTGCAGTCAGCCTGGAGCTTTGGCAGGTGGAGGAGGAACACGTATCGTCAGGTCCATCTCTGTCTGCAGCCGATGAGTGTTTTATGGGGAGGAGAGAGCGCAGCCAGTCCCTGTTTCTGGTGTGGGCCACCCAAAACCAGCAGCGTTCGCACACCCAGAGACACCTGTGCGCGCACACACGCTAACAATTACCCGCACACGTGTGCTGTAGAGGACTCTGCATACAGCAGGGAAGAGCAGATCTCCCGGGGCCCTCCGCTTTAATATCCTCTGGATTTAATATCTAGAAACCACACATGTATGGGAACCCAGACACACGCACGCCCGCACACGTGGCAAAGGAAGGGCAACCAAATGCAGGTCCACGCTGCGTGGGCACGGCCAGCGAAGCGCAGGGCAGAGCAGTGGCACCATCGAACCGGAGAGGACCAGCAAAGCAGCCCTGGCTCATGTGTTTTTTGTGACATCGTGGCCTCCTCTGGCTTTTTTCACAGCTTTCCTCTGTTGTATTTAATAGACTTAATGGATCACACAGCACTATAACAACAACAGGCCTTCAATGTTTTTATTAAAGCCATCTACAAAAATCCCTCTGTGCTATAGCCTTCCTGCAGGGTGACTTCTGCTGAGATGCTGTTTCCATTAAGGACAATTGCAGAGAATAAAGAAGGAATGAACAAACAAATGGAAAGAGAAGAGGGGAGGGAGTGGTGGAGCAGCGTGTTCGAGCGGCTGGCGGGAAGGGGCCGAAGCGGGGCTGGCCTGCGCCTCCAGCCGCGTCCCACTGCCCACGTTTGCCCGGGACTCCTGTTGCCTGCCTGGCACGCGGGGCAGCGCCAGCTCCTCCTCCCGGAGCAAAACTGATTTCATTAGCTGTGATGTCAGCACTGCTGTCTCTGGCCTCCCAGTGAGATCACAGAGGGGAAATGCCATTTTTATACTTGTCAGGTGTGACTTATTTGCTATATCCATTAAAGCTGTAAGCGATGCAGAGGGAAGCAGCTTTTCCCCGTGCAGGAGCAGCCTGGCGTGCGCCTCGCAGTTTGATGTATGTCACCACCCAGCCAGTGTTGTGTTATTGGTTATTAAACATTTATATCTGTAATGCTGCAAAGCAGGTTGGCGGGGTCTTGTGCTGGGTACCGCACAAAAATAGCAGGAGGACTAGTCTTTGCTTCACAGGTAGCTGTTACCTCCCTGCGTTCACGTGCTGGGGCGGAGTACGAGCGCCAGCAAAAGCATCTCTCCAGCCCCCGGTGATGCAGCAGCAGTGTGGGACCTGCTACTACTTCAGCGTGTGGCGGGGATCAGCAGCAAAGGAATGCCTCGGGCACTGGAGACCCCTCCTCTCCGCACCACGATGCGGAGCTTGCCGGGGAATCTGCCAGGCCAGGAAAAGGTGAGCCACGTCCAGCGCTAGACCCAGACCCCCGACGTGCAGCCGAGCTCCGGAGCGGCTGGAAGAGGCTTTGGCCCATACTTGCTCAGTGCTTTCACACCAGCTGCTTTGTCACTCGGGCAGCAAAGAGCCGGGGTTTGCCCAGGCGGGCGCAGCCCAGATCCCAGCTGCTGTCCCGGGCGGGTCCTGCCCGGCTCGGAGGATGCTGCAAGGCCAAACTGTGCGTACGCCTGCCCTCCGCCTGGCAGCGCAGCATCCCTTCTCCCTTTGCTGAAAGGCTCTCAGCTTTCCTTCTGCGGCTTTGATCCTTTTTGTTTCCCAAAACTGATACCTGGGCATTTCGCTTTGTGGACGCTCAGACTTTAACAAGGTCTGGAAAAGCACTCCTGTTTCTGCAGGACCTTGGGGCTTCTCGTATGGCTGCAGCTGTCATCAGACTCCTGCCCACTGTCCCATCATTGACAAAACCATCTCCTGCACGCTTGGGGTGGAGAAAGTAAGGGACAGATAGGAATTCCTTTGAAGGGGAGATTTCGGTTTTAAACTGCGGCTTTGATCCTTCCTCCCAAATCCCAGGGAACCTGACCCAACCGATCCCATCAGTCAGCACCCACAACTCCAGCTCTGAAGTTTACTCTTCCGTCTGTACCACCATCCCAAATAACACGATGATGGATTAAGTCTTTCAGTCTTGCAGGTATTTTGGTTCTGAGAGCAGCCTGGTCAACCAAGGTCCACCACAGGACATCAGAAGTCGTGGCCTCTGTTGTGGCAGGAACCGCGCACACGCTATGGGTAAATTAATGCCTGGCTAGTTGGTCTTTCATTTACTCCGGAGCTATTGGAGGTACCTACCGCTTGCATGCGGGATCATTACGGACATAGCGGTGCTGAGCAGCAGCTCATCTCAGCGCCATCCCAGGTGGCTGAGGGAAGTTTTTCAGAGCCCAGGCTTGAAGCACATGTTGCAGGTTGGTGTCTGGGCTTTTACTTTCCCAAGGCCTCTTTCTGTCTCGTTACCTTGTGTCTGTACTCCTCTTTGTGTGCGAGCTCTCAGACACCGAGGAGTTCTTCTCAAAGGGTTGAGAGACATGGGTAAACCTCTGATTTATGCCACTCTGACACTTGCTTGGCTAAAACACCCAGAGAAGACCGTCCTACCTGCCCTGCCAGGGCTGTTCACTAAACCCTAAATCAAAAGAGACTGCTCCTTGCCTCCCCTTTTCCTATAACAAATCGCAAACCATTTCCATTTGTCCGTAGCCAGCACGCTGTTCCCCTTAATGCGCTAAGCTTCCCAACATGATGTTTAGCACATGTTCTTTCGCACTGCCCCCCTCTGCTCAAAGGCAGCCTTATAGTTTGCAAATGGGATGAAACCACTGTGCGGCCCTGCGTCTTGGCTCCGCTCCCGCTGTACTCTGCGGATGCCAGAACCTTTGCTGCACCTTCCAAGTCATTATGTATGTTCAAAAGCCTGCCAGAAAGGCTAGGAGGATAAAAGCAAGCAAAAAAAACCCCAAACCCACAAACCCAAACCTACCAAAAAACCCCTAATGCACGTGAAGGAGAAGCAGGGTAAGTGAGGCATGTCCTCCATGGAGCGCTGCCCACCGGGCTCTCGCCCGCGGCTCACCGTTGCGCAGCCTGCACGAGGTGGGTCTCTTCCTACGTTTGCCTTCTGGGGAACAAAAGGCGTGTTTGCCCGGGGAGGAGAGATCCATCCCCCCGTGGGTTTGTCTGGGACAGCTGCCACCATCAACATACCCAGATCCCTGGTGAGATGCTCAGAGGGATCTGTTGGGGCAGGATTGGAAACGCAGAGATGTGGGCTCGGCCTCTGCTCAGACACTGGGATCCTTATCTTGGTGATCAGAAAATGCTTCAGAAGAGTTAACGAGTGCAGATACAAAGAGCTGTGGTTGTCTGTGTAAACAGGGAACCACAGCCACAAGAAAGGATCAAAGCGGGGATATTCACCCAAAGCCACAGACTTTTACCACTTGGGCTGAAGGAAAACTCCAGTGCTTGTGTGGGGCAGCATGCTGTTAGTGAGCACCCAGGGCAGATCCCGAGGAGGCGGAAGACACGAACGCGTCCCATCACACTCCCATCTTGTGTCCCGTCACCCTCCCACTTCCTTTCAGGGGTTATCGAGGTGTCAGCGGTGCCTGCTGCTGCGGGCAGGCATCGGAGCAGAGCCGCCCGGGTGGCGGAGGAGGTCGCGAGGAGCCTGCACGTGGTTCAGCCTCTTGGGATATGAAGGAGAGAGAGGAGGGGGCAGCGAGGGAGAAGGTGAGACAGGCTGCAAGGAAGACAACAAATGCAGAGGGGAGATAATCAGCAAAGAGCGTCCGTGCTTCTGCGGAGGTAACCAGCCCTCTGAAAACGCCTGGCTGGCGTTTTCCCAACTCCCCCCCCTCAGGGAGGCTGTGTGCTCGTCGGGGAGCTCCTCGCCCTCTCTCACAGCCAAGGGGATATCTCTGCCCGTATCGGCACCTCCCCATCCTTTTGTTTCTTTTCTCCATCCTCTCCAGCGCTGGACACGATATTTCAGGAAGTGATCCTTAGCATTGTGTCGGGAAACTAGTCTCCAGCCTGGGCTCCTCTGCTAAAATCAGGAGCGGCGGCTGCGTGGCATTGCCTGTGGCCGTGGGGTCATCTGCCCCAGAGGAGCCGCCCCGAGTCCCCGACTCCCCAGGCGCAGGTGCCGAATGCTGGCGATCCCCAGCCACCCCTTGCCTGAGGTCTTGGACTTATTCCAGTGACCTGGAGCTGTTTGCCATGTTCCTGCAGAAGACCTAGATTTTAATGCCAACTGAGCAGCTGTATAAATGTTTCGTGACATTTCGGAGACAGAATAGATCATGCTGTTCAAACCTCTTATTTCAGAGAGCATTCAAATAATACCTTTTCAGTTTAAGGGAACTTTATTTGCTTTAAAGATTTTATGATAATTTCCAACAGAGGCCATCAGACAGCCAATCTGATTCAGTCTTCCCCATCCCAGGATGTCCTGCAGGCCAGCACTCCCTTTTTCTCCGCAGGGTGTCCTCCACCATATCCACACTCCTCTGCATTCAGAGCTTCCCCGGGTCTTCAAAATCTTTCCAATATTGAAGCAGCTATTCTAGTTATTAACCAGCCCTTTCTAAATGCATACAAGCCTCCACAGTGTATGCCTGTCCCTGGGCTACCAAAAAAGAAAAGCTAAAAGCATCATCGAATTTGTTAATTGGCATGAACCGCAAAACTTCTCTGCTGAGATTGTGCCATCTTATTTAACGAGACTATTCCCTTGGCTCAAAGTTTAAGGGAAAGACCCCAGACATCTAATGAGCTTCACAAAAGGCCAACAAGTTAATAGAACTGGGTTCAGCTATGTCGACTGGAAAAATTAGAATCAAGTTTTCTGCAGTATAAAAAAAAAAAAAATGGTTTGAGGTCTTGAGATGGTCACACAGTGGCAGTACCCCAGGGAGAGCCAGCTGAGATGACACCCGTGCGAAAGGGGACGTACCTCACCGCCAGAAGACTCCTGATGGAGATGACTTCCTAGATCTTGCTGTTCCGCAGGACAGCGGGAGCAATCGGGCTTCTGAGCGGCCCCTAAAAATGCGAGGCCGAGAGGAGGAGAGGGATTGAGCATTTCTGTCTCCAGATTAGGTAATGTTTCTGCTGCAGGAGCGTCCCGCAGGTCACCTTACCCAGCTCAAACCCTGTCAAGGTCCCTCCCGTTCCAGACACCGGGGTGGCACATTGTCCTTGCATGCTGCAGGGCTTCTCATTCCTGAAACACGTCCTCGCATTGAGGACTTTGCAGCCCGTGTCCTGAAAACGTCATTGTCTTGCTGTGACGGACTCTGACTTGAGCATCTCCCCATTTGCTACGGGGACCAGTGCCTGAGGTCGCCCGCAGACACCCGGGTGCTAACTGCCCCTCCACCTCCCTCGCCTCCGTTCATCAGCGACACTTCCCACACAACCATTTTTCATGCAGCATCTCAAAGCTTTCCCCACTGAGGGGACACAGCTGGCCCCCTTCTTGCAAAATATCACATCGTGTCTTGGCAAGGAGTAATTCTTCAATCTCCCTCTCTCAGGGCGCAGGCCTGCGCTGTCCCGGTGTCCTTTCCTAGTAGTTCAGGGTTTTGTACAGCGGCGTTCCCAGGACAGGGAGCTGGGCGAGGGTCTGGGTTCGTGCTCTGCCTCAGGCTGTGGCTGTAGCGTCTGTTGGGCACTGGATGTTGGTGTTGGCAAGACACAACGGTGTCCTCCTGAGCCACCACTTGTCACCCAGATGGCGTCTGTCTGTCACCAAACCCCCATGGTGATCCTCTCCCTGGGAGCCAGGCAGCGGGACCCCGTGTGCCCGTGTGGGGACGAAGACCGAGCTCGGTGCCGGTGCAGCGGTGCTGGGGCTGCCTCACCCCCCCCGGCACAGCGGGGATGTGCAACCAGCACCGGGACGGATCCACCGCCGCGGCAGCCGCATCCGCAGGGACGAGCATCCCCGTTCCCGCTCCACGCTCCAGCTACCCGCCCATCTCCAGAGGCAGCCGAGCTGCCGGCGGGCCCCGGGACGAGCCTGCAAGGAGAGGAGTGACCCCGAGGGGCTGTGGGGAGCAGCGGTGCGGGGACAGCCTGGCGTGGGAGCGGTTCACCCCCCAGCCCCTGCGTGGCACTGGGGCACGTCAGCCCCGGGCCTCTCCCGGAGCCTACTTTTCCCTTTTTTTCCCCCAAATATATTCAAATGCATTGTTATGAATTACAATTATGAAAATGTATTCTCCCCCCAAAGCTCTGAAGCGTGGAAGAAAGGCTGTTAAACGCTGAATATTTACTTTGCTTTTCCAGATTAGGAGCGGGCAGTGAGCAGCATTCAACTTTATTAAAACAAGAGCACTCTTACATATGGTCTTGGCTAAAAGGTAAACTCCCTTTCTTCTTTGTCCCACACAACAAGTTCCAATTAGTGAGAAATATCACTCAAGCACCAGCCTTTCTTTGTTTAAAAACAAACATTATATCACAGCTGATAAGAATTTAAAAACAAACAGCGGTTCCTATTTGCATAAGGCCCACAAATTAAGTGCACTATGTGCAGCCATAAAAGAGGCCCAAATTGATCAAAATTTCCTTTCGGAGCTGCGCAGACATTAAAACTAATGTCACTGAAGCAAATGGCTGATGAAGAGGGTTTTCTTAAAACCAGCGTGAGGTTTACCTCCCTTCTGGCAGACACTGGCTTGTTCTTTACCCTGAATCCTCACGGTTCATTTTTTTAAACCTCTTGAGCAACTTATCTTTCAGTATCTTGCTTTGGAGACTCTCATACATCACGGCTAATTCTAGGTTGCCACCACCCAGAGAGGGTTTTGCAGCTTAAGCCTGGTGTTACGGTCTGGTGAATGGCATGAAGAGAATGGCCAAGTCTGGGGTGGCATTTATCTTATATATAAAGAGAGTTTGCTTTTTTTTTTTTTTTTTTTAAAAAAAAAAAAGGGGGCAAAAGAGAATCAGGGTTTCAAGGCAGGTCTACAAAACCCTATGAGGGGAAGTGAAACTCAACATTTTGTTCTTTACCCATAGACTGGGAAGCAGGAATGTCGTGGGAGACGCGAGCCGTGCTGGAAACGTGCTCAAAGAGAGCCCTGAACGAGAGACTCCTGCAGCCACGAGGAAAACGATGCAGAAGACGTACTAGAAAGACTAAGGCATCTTCTTCTGGCAGCACGGGCCTCACATGGGTCTGAATCCTGCCACTAAAGCCAGGACTGAGGCCATGCTGGGGGAGAGGGAATGGGGAAGAACAAGAGGCATCTGGAGTTGGAAGGATGAGAGAAGCTGAAGCCCTGGGCAGTCCCCAGGCTGCCTGATTATCTCCAGTGATTCCCCGTCAGAAGCATTTAGGCCTCTGCTGGTTTTTTGTTTTTTTTTTTTCCTTCCTCTTTTCTTTCCCCCCCCTACTCAAATAGAATAGGTGACAAGGTTTTATATCATCTTCCCAACGCCATTTCACTGTAAACAGGCTATTTAACTTTTCTTTGGAAGAAAGAAACATTTTGGTCACCTGGCCAAAATGGAGGATATAATTTTTTTTTATATATATATTTTTTATATCCAATGATGTCTCTTAAAGTCAAAATATTTGCTAATCTGAATTCAGAACAGGGTAGAACGCAAACTGCATGGGATTCCCACCTGCCTGTTAACAAAATCACAAGGAAGAGCCCCCAGCGTCCCACAGCTGGGACAAGGAAGGTTTATCATTTCAGAGGAGGTGGTTTAGCCTTGTGCTTAAGGACTGCAACGTTCAGCTCGCTTTTCCATCACTGACCTGTTACGTGGCCTTAGCAGCACCGCTCCAGCCCTGTGTGCCATCCAACCTCGTCTCCGCATTCGGGGCCGTTCCTGGTACTCAGCCTCCCAGCCCAGGCTGGCTGCTCCACACCCAAGCATTGGGATTCATGGCACATCCTCCAAAATGAAGAGATTTCTCCTGTCTCCTGTCAGGCCTGGAGCACGTGTTATTGCTTGTGGGCAGAGGCATCTCCCTGTCTCAGGTGAGCAGGGTGGAGCACAGCACCTGGGAGCCATGGCCAGCTGCTGCCTCCACAATAGCTAATGGCAAACCCGGCACATCAGAGAGCACGAGGATCAGCTGTGGAGGGGTGGGCAGGGGAGAGACCAAAACCAAGTGAGAGAAACTGACCTGGAGGAAAAAAAACAAAAAAAACCACAAAAAAAAACCAAGAGGAAAAAACCCCGCAAAGCTGAAAGGCAGAGTACAGAGAAAAAAAGAGTTACCAGGAGATTTTTAAATACAAAGCAAGAGCCAGCCCAGAAGGAATGTACACAGAATGCATGAAAATCTCTTCTCCTCTGACAAAGAGCATTTTCCACAAGCTCAGCTCAGTGCTTCATGCCTGTGCCTTCCCTCTCTTGTGGCCGGGGGGAGGGAGGCAGAGGGCAGGGCTGCAGGCATGCCAGCTATTGATGTCTTTTCCAAAGGCGCCACAAGCTTTCTTCACTGCTTAAACCCCCAAATCAAATTTCAGAGGTTTGCCCATCTCATCCTCAGTCAAAGGGAAAACAAAACCCGACCCCCTGGGAGGACCCGACCCACAGCCCCGGCCCCCCCAAACCGGCACCTCCTCGCCCTCCCTCACAGTGGGAACATTCCCGGGTTGCCCACAGCAAGGTTTGGTCCTGGAGACAAGCGGGATTCAGCCCCACCGGGGTTGTGCAGGGATGGGCAAAGTTCCCACTGCCTCAGCCCAGGCTGAGGCAACGGCCGGTGGTGCCATTTGTTCCCAAAAGGTGAAAACTTGCCCTCTAAACTCACAGTGACCACCAGTCAACCCTTTCCCAGGAAGAAGATATCAATTTCTATCTACGTCTCCACACCCGAGGGCACCAGGCGGCCAGTGCAGGGTTTGGTGATACCAGGAGCAGGTGTGAGGCCAAACCGTGCTCGGTAAAAGGCTCCGAACCGGCCGGTTATTCCCTGAGCTATCCATACAGTCGAGACGGTAACTAATTCCGTCCTTACACTGAGCTGCCAGGAGAGAGGGAGGATTTCTGAGCTATTCACTTATTTAACTTCTTGTGAGATCAGTCCTGGTGCCTTGCTGCTAACAGCGAGAGCCGGCTTCTCCATGTGAGCCCAGCTGGTGCACCTCCCGAATTCCTTGGCAGGCTGACTCTCCAGCCTGAGCTGTCTCCGTCATGTCCTCCAAATGGGGTATTTTCGCTTCAGAGTTTGACGTTAAAGAGATAAAGATAACCTGGAGATTTTTGGGTCTGAAAGCCGAGAGATTTGTTGTGCTGGGGAAAGTCTCATAGTGTGATTTTGGAGTGCCGCAGCTCAGCCGGCTCGGTCTGGGCTCTGCAAATGCGTTTTCCAGTTGTTCTCAGTGTGAGTGAGTGCCAGGCAGCAGATTTTAGGAAAATTAGATTGTTAATTATATATATATATATATATATATATATATATATATATATATATATATGCAAAACTTTGAGGCTTGCAAACTCCAGCAGGTATTGGGCAGGTAACTTAGGGGTTAGCTCTCTGGGCGCTGCACCATCCCTGAAGGTTTTTCCTCCTGCTTGATCTGTGCTCGTGCAGGGGTCCCAACGCCCACCCGGCTTTTCTGCACCTAATCCGGGTGCTTTCGCAGCCCATCTCACCTCTGTGTAGGAAAACTCTAACTGCACTACCCAAGGCAGGTGCCCACTCTGTATGACTTCTGTTCGAAGCAGCACTATTGAGTTGATAACAACCCTAATCCGTCTCTTTGGTGCTTAACTTCCAGCATCTAACTCCCTTAAAATTGCCTTAAAGCCACTCACAGGCACAGAGCTGATGCCATCTTCCCATTGTCTGGCCAAAGCAAAGACTTAAAAGCTGCTGTTCTGTAACTTTTCAGCAAAAAAAAGAACATTATTAATAGCAAGATGATAAGACTTCCAGGTTTCAAAGTCAGGAGACATGAATGATTTCTTTTCCTAAAGAATTAAACCCAATGAAAATGCAACATTTCCTTCAGAAGCAAGAGCTCCCTCTCAGCCAAAAGGAGGACAGAGAATGACATGTGCTCCAAATTAACCACAAGTGATCACGCCCACCAAAAGGCAGGGCACGGAACTTCTGCAAAGAGGGTTTTCACTTAAACCTGGTGTATTTACAACAGCTCTGGAGATTCTCCTGCTGGAGGCACGGGGGGACCGGCAGTGCGGAGGTAGCATGATGCAGTTTGGTTTGCCAGAATGCCGTTACTGTAAAAGGAAAATCCCAATTAGTAGAAGTGATGAATTTCTAAAAGTCAACCTACTAGCACAGGCTAGGAGGGGGAGCAGTGCTAATTGTTAATGATTATTTTGAATTACTGCTCCCTCCCTGTGCTTACTTCGGAGACAATTGCAGGGAGGAGCTGCCCAGAAGGAATGTGGGAGCAGGGACGTTCCTTCCCGGAGCATCCCTAGGGCTGACAGCGATGCACCAAGTTTGTCTTCTCCTCTCTCAGGGCAATAGTGGTTCCCCCAGAGCCTGTGCTCGGGGCTTTAATTCTCCATGTGCTCATGAGCAGTGCCACGGAGAAAGATGGGAGGACCCGCGTTCTCCCTTTACGCAGACCCCCGCTGAGCAGAAGCAGCACAAGTCTGACAGAGCTCATGTCCCCACCTCGGAGCTGCTCCTCACGGAGACGCTCCCCACGCAGCTCCGAGGGACACCGAGCTCTGGCACAGGTGCCTGGTTTGGATGAACCGGGCAGAAACACAGATTTTCCTCTGCGTGTGCAGACTGTTACGGAGTGTCCCACTAGCCAGGTGCCTGGTCTCAGTGGTTTCTGTCAGAATAGGGAAAAAGGCTGTTTGTGGGCAGGAACGGCCGCACTGAGCATCCTCCCAGCTGGGCAGCCGCTTCCCCAAGGAGGGCTGAGAAAACCGGGAGTACGTGGGACGTGTCCGACCGTGGGGCCTGGCCACACCAAGGCAAGTGCTCAGAGACCACAGACACAGCCTGGACCGGGCAGGAGGCTCGATGCGATATAAACTACCCATCAGCCTTCAGTATTTCTATTTGCACCACAAATAGGCTGCAGCCACGGAGCGGAAGGTGCCTCAGTGCCCTCCCAGCGCCCTGAGCCGGCGCTTCAAGCTGCGCTTTCTGCCAGCATTGCTGAGCGAAGCCCCGGGAGAAGCCCCCGCCAGACTGGGTGGGCGATGGTGCGGAGCTGGGGCGGGTTGGGGGAGGCAGAGCCACGGCGCGGGGCTGCTCCACGTGCTGATAGACCTGCACAGCGCACACTGAACTGATAAGGACAAAACCTGTTGCCTGTGAGCCAGAGTTACATCTGCAGGCTGTGATGGATGTAAAACGTTTAAGTCAGAACACAGCAGCCACAGAATAGCAAGCCAGCCGAGCACTCTTCAATCCACTTTATTGATTTATTCCCTTCACTCCCGTCCCTAATGCTCCTCAGCTCTACGTGGCTCAATGCAGCACAAATTAACAGAGCCCACAAAAGCCCTCTGAAGCCATTCCCCTGATTAACAGGTCTGTAGTGCTGAAAGATATCTTCATTTTAATAACCTGGCACTAAATGGATTACAGCCATGGAACTGAATTCACGTCATTCCCCAAAGGGAGAAATGGCACATATTTTTATATGCCGTAGGAATTGCCAAAGATCGGGACAAATGACTCAAATAAGAATCAGAAAGAGGAAAGTTAGGGAAGGAAGGGCAAAGCGCTGCAGGGACTCACTGGAGACTCTGCCGAGGCTGGGTGGTGCTGGCGGTGGTCAGCGTGGGCCTGGCCAGCCCTGCCCGCAGCCCTGCCCGCAGCCCTGCCCGCAGCCCTGCCTGTCCCTCTGCCTGTCCCTCCGCGCTGCCTCCCTCTGCCTGGACCCAACGCGTTGGTGCAGAGCAGAGCATCGTCACAGTCCCGGTGCAGCTCCAGGACTTACACAGCAACTTTTTGCAATGTCAGTGGAGTTTTCCTTTCTGGCCGCTGCTGGAGGGAACCAAGGGGTAACCCAAAGTCCCTCCAAGCAGCGAGCACGAGCCCTGCCCGCGGATGCCCTGGCTCCCACCCACAGCTCTGTTCATCAGCCCGGCACCTGGAGCGCATGCCAGGCTGTGAGCAGAGCAAAAGGGGGAGCAGCACTACGGGGCAGTGGGCAAGTGTCCCCTTCCCGGGTCATCACAAAGCTCCATTTTCAGTCTTTCATCAGGACTAAAAACCCAAGAAACGCTACAATTCATTCAGGATGAAAACTCTCCCTGCACAGAAGGTCTGGGCGCTATTCAGAGACCTGGAAGTTGGGCTGAGACCGCTCGGTTCCTGCCAAGCACTTGACCCTTGGATTTAATGGCTAATTGGGCCTGGCTGAACCTCCCACATCTCTCCAGGAACACGCACAGGCTTTTGTGCTTCAGGGGAACCACGAGGATACTGAGTGACTCTTCCTTCCGAGCCTGGGCCAGCCCCACTGGCCACATTTGCTGCTGCTGTTCTCACCCCCGTGGTCACATTGTCACCCCAGATAACCTACGGGCAACAGAAGGGGAGGGAAAGCTCCAGAGCCAGCTAGCGAGATAAAGACCGACAGATTATAAGGTGTTTATGCTTTTGCAAAATTGAAGTCTTGAAGGCAAGACAGGTTTACATTGGCAAAGAATTAATGGTTTGATGTAGCACAAGGGGACAGCAAGAGCAGAGAGAGGGGCCATCTATCAGCATGCCCTGATGGCATAAAGGAAAGAGATGCAGGCATAAATCAGGTCCTGCGTAGGAAATAAGCAGGATGGATGACAGGCAGTAGCCGGTGATCTGTTATTCCCACAGCGCGCCAGGAGATGCAGGAAATGTGTCTGGGTGCTTCTAGATCTCATTTCAGCAAGCGCATGGTGGGTATCCCTGGGCTGGATGAGACATTCCCCGCCTGGGAGGCCCGTCTGAGGCAGAGGCACCCGCGTGCTTCACTCCTCCTCTCTGAGGTGTCTGTGCCCAGGTGCCACCTCCACGACTCGGAGGGAGATGAGCCCAGACTGAGGTGTCCTGAGCAGAGGGGGTTTATCTTCCCATGAACGGAAGCGGATTAGGGGATGCTCAGCCGAATGCTGCTGTGAATGTAAAGGATCTTCCCAGCCTGGCCCTGCCCCGGGCGCACGCTGGTGCCAACACATTTGTCCCTCTGGTGTCTTTGCATCACTTTCCCTTCCTGCTATGTTGTTCCTCGCTCAGGCGCTGCTTTGGAATCGTGGGCACTCTCCCAAGGCAGACAAAACAGAAACTAGGCTGCTCCATGGGCTTAGACTAGTCTCTAGTTTGCAATCCCCGTTTTAAGATTTTGGGCCCAGTTTTATCTGGTTATTCTCCAGACCTCCTCAGAGCAGTCTCCTGTGCTGCTCTGCACTTCAAAGGGAAATGAGACCTTACACGTTTAATTGAAGCCAATTTCCTCCCTGTTGTCGGGTTAGTGAGGGGGGATTAATGGGGGCCAAGTCTCAGTCCTCTGGAGACACCCAAACATTTCAACACACGGGGCAACCCTGGGAGGGTGAAAAACACGCGATGGGGAGCTGGAGGTGACCAAGGCTGATCAGGAGCAGCTGAGATACATAAATCTCTCAAACTATCAAGAGCTGCTACCTCCCCCCCACCCCTCTTTAAGCTATGTTTTTTGAGTGAAACCTGAAGCAATTAAACTCTTTCATCAGATATCCTGCCTTCAATTTACCTCCTGCTTAGCAATGTCACAGGGAAAGGAAGGACGTGGGAGGCTCCTGCAGCTGGGCGGGACGTGGCGCAGAGACAACCCAGCCAAGCCCCGCTGCCCTGGTCCGTCCCTGCAGCCTCCATCCCCTTTGGCAGCAGCCCTCGCCCATGGGTCAGCTCACGGCTCTGGAGGGGAAAGCTGGAGAGGTGTCCTGCAAACTGGGGTGGCCTTTGTGCAACGCAAGCCCGGCACAGCAAGGAGGGAAGTGAGGCCGCCCGGAAAGCGGAGGGCGGGGAGGCAGCGGCGGAGGGGGTGATGGCTAGGGATACCGGTGGTGCCCACAGGTGTGGACAAGGGTCCAGCTCCCGTGCAGCTTCTCAGCCTGTTTTTAAGACCCAGCTCACACAGGTCGAAGCACGACACCGTCTTCCCCATTCGGGTCCATCAGACACTGTCCCACCTCCTCCCCTCGCCCCGCCTGGGTGCTTGTCCGTGTCATTCCCAGAGGATGAGGAAGGGCTTTGCAGGGGGGGACGAGGGTGCTGGTGTGACGCTGTGACAGGGGGAGCTCGAGCCCTCTCCCCATCTGCTGCCCCTGGGAGGAAGGGGAACACCACAGCTGTGCGAAGCTCCTGCAAGGCTCAACCCTTCCCTGCCTGTGATAAAGCAGACCCGGTGATAGATTATACATTGGCCAGAAAAGCTGTGAGATCGGGGTTTGTTTGGACAGTTTTAGGGTCACTTCGAGGCTCCCTGAGAGCCAGCTGCTGTCAACAACCGGCAAGAGCAGCCCCCGCTGGCACCCGGCCTCTTCTCCCGGAGGTCCTACACCCGGGGGCTGCAGATTTGAAGCCTCCCTCCTGTCTGGGGAGGAAATTCTGTTGGTTTTTCCCACCCTCCGACCCACCCTGGCCCCAGCGTTTTCTTGCTGACAAACATCAGGATGCAGCTGGTCCAAAGGACCATCCCCGGTCCTCACTCCTGCCTTGCCCAAATGCTGGAGGACAAATCAGCCCAAGAGTGGCAGATTTAGGATTAATCTAAAGGACTGAGGATCCCATGGGATCCCCTGTCTGGCACTAAGCCCTGATCTTGAGCAGTAACCCCGCACCCCAGGGAAGACGTGGGGTGACATTGCCATGCCAGCACTGATGGGCAGGGTGGCTGGGGCGTGCAGGGGGTTGGACTCCATAGGCAGATCACACTCCTCCCTTTTTTATTTTACTGTGCAGCCTGAGTCTAAACCCATCCCCTGCTGTGAGGCTGAAGCCCACAAACATTAACCCTCCAGCTGTAAAACCTGACTTGGTGTTTAACAACCACACAGCGAACCACGGTGATCCTAAAAACTCCACTGAAATTCCCAAGCCAAGGACTGCAACTGGTGTTAATTAATTCCTCTGACAACTTTTTTTGGTGCCACCAGGTGGTAACAGCGTGTATCTCAGCGATGTCACCAGGAGCTGGCTGTCCCCTAATGCCACCCAGTCTTGGGTGGCTGCACTTAAGCCACTGGTGGGTGGAAAAGAAATCGCCATGTGCTGGGGAATCTATCTCCAGGGAGCAGTGGCGGAGCACAAATCCTCCCTGGAGTATTGTATGGCGATGGCGGGGGGACGTGTTTTGAAGGATGGAGGTATCTTACCTGCCACCAAATGTCAATTTTCTCCAATGGCCCTTGGAAAAAAAGAGCTTGGCATGAGCGGCACGTGACAGCGGTGCAGAGAGGAGAGTCTTGGCGGTGCCTGCCTGGACCGGCTGCTCCACTGATGGAGGGTCCCAAGTGCCACTGTCCCCAGAACAGGCACCCACGGGACACCTGGGGACACCGGGACGACCCGGGACATGGCAGGCTCCCTCCTTGGGAAACCCTGAGCCTGGTCCCCTGGCAGGGGAGGGAGGAGGAGGAGAAGACTGGAAGTGGGGAAGGGCAGAAATGACCTCAGCGATAAACACTCCATGACAAAGCTCCTTTCTGGGCTTTTCAGCAGCCCTTATTGCCCACAGGAGAGTTGAGCTGCATAGAGCGCTTTTCATACGCTACATCCTGCCCGTCCTCCTGCCCGCCCCGGCTCCGCCGCTGCCCCTCCATCTCTCATCAGGCAGACGGTCCTGGCTTTATTTTTTCAAGGTGGAAGAGAGTGAAAAACCTTTGATGCCAGGAAGCGATGGAGAATATTTTCTGCTCCTGAAATAAAAGATAAAATATTTCAAGCATCTCGTCTTCTCCTGCGGCCCCCCCCCCACCTTCCCTGTCCCTCACCTCCCTGTCTCCCCCCGCTCCCCACCTCCCCGACCAGGTGAACTCCTCAGCAGAGCCAGTTGTCATCTTTTCAACACCTCGTTTTTCCCCTTGCTCCCGGTGCACAGGGAGCGACTCTTCCTGTTTACACACCTCTGGCTCTGGGGTGGGAAGTGAAACAAAACCAGCTTTCACTCAGCGGAGGGGACAGTGGGAGATGCAGCAGCCCCGGCCATGGTACCCACCACGTCGCCTCTCCCATCCACGTGCTCATCGCCCGCCGCTCTGGGACGGCCGAGCTGCTCCTCCCCAGGGACCCCCCTGCTCCTTCCTCTGGGTTGGCTCCCACCTCCGCAGGAAAGTGGCCAGCCTGGCCGATAGCTTGAGGCATCTCCTGGATGTCACCCTCTGCGCCATGCGTGGTCGCTGGCACCTTCCCGGGCGGCGCGGATGCCACGGAGGGTCCCGTCCCTGTTATCACACACCACAGGTTGTAAAGCTGAGTTTTACCAGCAAAGCGTGTGAAGCCGTTTTGAGGAGCACAGGCTGCTGGTAGCCACTGGCCTGACCTCCGTGCGCTGTTTTCACCATAATTTATTAGAGGCTGTGCACATCAGGGAAGGGGGAAACAACCCCGCTCCTCTGCAGCTGCAGCGTATCCGAGCTGGTGAGCTTTGAATTGGAAAGAAAAACTCTCCCACCCTTCTCCTCACGTAACGGGATTGTCTCCCTCCAAAGCAGCCTTGGGGCTGTGCTCTGGGGAGTTTCACAGACCCTTCGTGATGGCCAAGACACCTGGACGAGCCTCCCCAGCGCCAGCAGATGTGACACGTCCCCATGTGCACACCGAGACATGGCCCACGCTGGGCCCCGTGTCTTCTGCTGGTCCTGTGCCTGGAAGGAGCCCTTCCCCAGGTCCTTGGTGCCTTCGGAGCCCCAGCTGAGCGCTGCACAGGCTCGCACCAGGTGAAGAGACTTGAGGAGCGGGCTCTCGGTGCTGGGAATGACCTGCTACCCCCCGGCTCCACGCCTGGGACGAGCACCGCTCCTCTGCCCCGCTCCCCGTGCCCACGCAGAGGGGAGTGGGCTGGTTTTGTTACAGCTGCTGGCTGATGCTCCTTTATTCATTTATCATCAAAGTCACACCTCCTAAAATGTGACAGAAAACATACAGATGAGGGAAAGAAGTAAAGTTTGCTGAGCAGGGCGGGATTTTCATGCTATTTAGGGGACTCTGTCCTACTTTCTGGTGTTGCTTTTCCTCCCTGACAATACTCCAAGGGCAAAGCCTCCGAGGACGCCCAGCCCTTGACCTTCTTAGGCAGGCAGAGCTCGCTCAGACGCAGCCTCCCCGACGGACCCAGGGCTGGCGTCTGAATTAAGGATGTTGATTGCATTCAGATTCTAATTTACTCGACTTGCTACTAGGAAGTCATCAGAAAAGACATTTTAAAATCATTCAGGGAAAACTCAGAGCATAAAATTTTAATTGCCACCTTGTGAAATAAGATTCTCCCAGGCTGGCCAAGTCTGGCTGCTTTGCCAGGGGATGTGCTCCTCGCCAGCTCTGCTGCCGTGGGCAGCGGTGGGCGGGCAGGGGGACGGGGACGGCGGATGAGCGGCTGCTGGAGGTGCCATAGGACCTTGATCTTTACAAACAGTTTAGGGAAAACATTTTGTCTCCGACACCAGCAGTGGCCCTGGGTCGGGCACTATGGGAACTCATCTCCCATCATAGCTCAAACTTTCACCCCTTTAGCAAAACCTCTCTGATATTTATAATAGATGCCACCTTCACCTCTGGAGCGTGATTGAATTATTCATAGTAACCTGTTTAATAGAATAATTCTGCTTGGTTTCAGACTGAAAACTGCCTATGAACAGCTTTCAGTTTTGATGATGTAATTCAAAATGTAGAATTAAAAGTATCTGGTCCCTGAGTGCTGTGAATATCAAACACTGGCCACAGTGGCCAGGCTACAGGGCCCAGCTCTGCCCAGCCACGGGACTCTGCCTCTGCCCCTCTGCCCCCTTCATTCCAGGGTCTCCTACCCCCGAGTGCGCCGGCGTCACCCTTCGGGGGCTCTGCCTAGTGACCTGCCTGGCTTACAGGGCTCTCCTGCAAGGGCAATCTGTGCTTTGAAAGATTTTCTCCCCGACTTTCCCCCCCCCTTTATAATGAAATCAAATTAGGCTTTCTGCAAGTATGCTCTTCTATTTGTGGATAAAGCCTGACATTCGTTTCAGATTATCTAAGGTAAGGATTTTGGGCAGGCGCCCAGGGAGATTTGAGGAAGGGGAATTAGCCCAGTCCCTGCCCGACGTTGGTTCAGGCTCTGCTGTTAGATTCTTCTGATCTGAGGTGCTGCCAGGACACCCTTGCTGTGCAAAGAGGTTCCCCTCACTCCTTTGGCGGGTGGATAGTGTTGTGGTTTGGGTGAGCAAAGTCTCCATCCTTTGCCTGTACAGCTTCCTGCATTTGGAACTAATTCCTCCAGCAGCTGTTACAAGCTACCGACTTCAGAAGCCAGGCTGAACCGGGGAAAATTATTTCTGCTGCGGCCAAAAATGCACTAGGCCTTTGGTTTGGCTTTGAATATTCCTGTTAAGCATCCCAAAAGTGAGGACATTTGAAATAACAACCCAAAGGCAACTCGCCCATCATGGCAGGCTGCGCCTGTGCAACCTGGCAGCATCCCCTGCCCGCAGCGGCACAGGCAGGTGCCCCACGCCGCAGGCACAGCCTCCGGGGTCACCCGCTGCCGGGCTGCCAGCACGAGGGAGGTTTATGCACACACATACGTGTGACGCGAACATAGATGCATTACGTGTGCAAGTGGAAGAGAGAAAAAGGAATTCGTTTGGCGTACTTGTCACGTGGAGCTCTGCGCGCTGAAGGAAGATGCCTGGGAGCTTCCCGAGCTCTCTTTTCCCTTGTCTATCTGTTTGCTAATGCGTGTGCTAATATCTCTGCTTGCCTGTAGCAGCAGTGATGTACCTACCAGACGACCTGCACTGATGGTGGGTCTGTCCTTTTCTCTCTCCCTCTAAACGCAGCGAGATCTCGAACGACTTCTGTAGAAAGGATGAGGGAGAGGTCCCTGCCTTGACCCCCCTCCCCTTTCCTCTAGGCAGAGACTGAATATGGTGCCCCCACTTGGCATATATCCTCTTGAAAACATAATTCCATAAACTCTTCAACTTTTTCCTGCTGGCTCCCTGAACACACACAATAGGACGATAAAAATCCTTACAAATGTGGATTCTCTCCGGAGCCACTTGTCTTTTTCTGCAAACAAAAGGACATCGCTGGTTTGAAAGGCTGGGAGCAGAACTGAGAGGGACCCCATTAGAAACCCCCAGCAGTGAATGGAGCATTGCCAGTCCACAGGCAAAAAAAGCATCAGCTCCTCTGTGCCAGCAAGGAGCTACCAAGGTCTCGGTAAGTTATTCCAGCTCTATGCCTTCGTATTTATACCACACGCCTCTGAGCACCAGCACGGCACGGCAGATGAGAGACCATTTCAGTCTGAAACGCTACCCGCTCCCTAAATCCTGGGGTGGGGGGAGCTGCCTGCCCTTCTCAGCTCTTAATATCCCCTCCAGGCAGAGCAATCCCTTCCTCCCTGTCCTTCCCAAGGTGCCAGTCAGCTCTCCCAGAAACCAAAAGAGTGACAAAGCCATAGATCTATCTCGCCTCCATTTGACCCACCGGTGACAATATCTTCTTCCAGGGCAGCAGCAGCAAAGGGAGTTAAATCTCAGTGATGCCTCCGTGTCACCGAGCCTTCAACCTGCTCTGCAAATCACCCCAGCATGTGCCTTGCTTGGCCTCATCTGCTTGGAATTAATATTAATTCCAAAATGAAGGTAGATTGCCATCCACTTTGCTAGTCACGCGGGCTCAGATTGGGCTATCAATCTCCATTTGAAATCAAGCACCTCGCAGTCTTGTGTCCCAGTGCAGAGAGACCAAATGAAATCCTAAGACGTATTTTCTGGGTAAGTCTGGTTTTGTTTTTTTCCAAAGTCCTGGCCAAGAGCACGTCCCTGCTGGTGGCAGGAGCAGCAGTGCCTAAGCCATTTCTCTTTTCAACTTGAAATACAGAGATGTTCACAGAAAATGGCTGTAGAAACCTCAGAGAGTCCTGAACACCTGAAGACTGGCAGGGAAGAGAGAAGAGCTGCTCGTCTGCTCAGGAGTGGCCCAGGACTTGGAGAGGAGCCGGATGCCATCTCTTGACTGGTTATTCCACACGTGCAAAATAATTTCTGCATGAAGGCAGGGACCTGACCCTGGCCAGGTGGAGACACAGCCCCTATGCTGTAAAGGCTCTGGGTGGGAGGGATTTGGTGTCGCTGGGGGCCGAGAGGTGTCCCTGGGTGGGGAGAGCATGTGGCTGGGCGTGGGAGCAGGCCAGCTCCCCAGGGACCCCGGCAGCAATCCGTCCAGGGTTATTCTGATGTGTGGGACTGGAGCAACCTATATCCTGCTCCCCTGTTAACTGCAGGGCAAACATGGCTCAAAGCCACCCTGCCCTTCCCTCCCTCCTGAGAGCCTGCGCCGACTGCACGGCCCAGAATTCGCTAAAACAGGCTGGGGTTTGTGTTTAAAACAAACTAGTATAAATCCATACCAGATAACCTGTGAAATCTTCTAAATCCCCTCTGCACACGCACCCCCATCCCGCCCCAATTTATCTGAACATCTTAGTTATTCAGCGATGGGTGCTGAGAAAAAAGATCAGGCTGAGGGCAGACAGACGTGGCCTCACCCCTCTCCCAGAAGAACACCACAAGTTTGTGACTGGAAATCAGAAAATTACTCTGCCTTCCCCCTCATCCTCCCTCTAAGCAAGCTCCTGGCCTTATACAATTATTTATCTGCTGGTAAGAGGCAAATCAAACATCATTAAGGCGAGTCGAGCAGCTAAGAGCCGGATGCTGGCTGTCAGAACGGCACTTTGCAAAGCAATTCAAACCAGCGGACACACGCTCTCCTTTCCCTCAGATACTCCGGTCGCCCTGCGAGTATCCCTGAGCATCTCCTAACCAACACATCAATTAAGTTATACTTTGGCTAGCGAGGGAGTGCGCCCGGGACCATATTGATCCTCGAGCACTGCGGTGTGCAGAGTCTGTAATGGCCGCAGATGAGACATCCCAGCCAGGGAAGCTGGATCTTCAAGCATCTGATAGATCAATAGCTTTCATAAACCAGACTGAAAAATAGGGGAGAGTAATAACGGTAACAGCAATGCTGGGCTACACTTACAGAAGAAAAACAATTTGAGGAGGACCAAATAGCGACATTGATCATGCCACTCTCTCCCCAGTTTTATCTTTGCGAAAGTATTTGGCTAACTCCAGACAGTGCGAACCTTTATTTAAACTGCAGAGCAATTAGAGGCTGTACATTGTACTGCTACTCTTTACATTTCGAGTGTGCTTATGCTCTTTAGAGATAACCCTTGTTTTAATTAGGTAAATTGCTTGGGCAGAGCTCCTCTCTCCCCCCCCCCCC
>NW_020799100.1:22903824-22912196 GCF_003259725.1 Athene cunicularia | reverse complement strand
CTCTCTCCCCTTTTTTTTTTTTTTTTTTTTTTTAGAGACCTGATTGTGGTTGTTGCTAAACAACAGGTTTTGCTAAACAACATCAGCACCAGGGTTTTCTGCAGGATTCACCAAGCAACGCCCGAAACCTGGGGCTATAACGGAGCCTTGCAAGGAGTGTGTTAGGCCTGTCAAGGAGTTAATAAAGTTTATTGAGTCTTCCAGCCGTCAGTGTCTGATCCTTCATCAAGGCCCACAACAAAACTGCCAGGGAAAATACATTTGATGTCAGAGGCGGGTGGTGAAATAATGCAGGATGGCAAATGCCAGGGCAAGGCTGGCAGTAGGGGTGGGTGGTGAGGAGGTGACCTCGTCGAGAGCTGGGTTAAACCCAGGGAATTTTAGATGCAAAAGGAACAATTTGCAGAAGCTGTCATGGAAGTTGCTGTGAGGGTAAAAGCAATCAAACAAGAGCACAGCTCCGTGGTTCGGGAGAGATTTATCTGCCATCTAAAGAAGACTCATGTCTTGTCATGGTAACTGGCAGGTTTGCTCCTTGGAAGTACCAGAGAGATGTCCTGAGACTGCAAAGCGGTAGAAAGCCCAGGGAGACTCCAGCAAGAGAAGAAATCTCCTGGAGGTGCCAGACCCCGTCCCCCTCATGTCATGCACAAGAATGGGCTGTCTTTACTTATTTATGAGTCTCAATTAACTTCTTCCCCTGTTCCTGCTGTGGCTGAGAACAACAAAGGCAGATAAAACCGATGATGGACGAAACCACCCCCTCATCCTACCTGAAGCCTCAGCTTGGACTTGGGGCTCTGCTCTGGCTTTGTGCCGTTGGAGCAGCGTGGGTGGCACATGGGTCGCTGGGGACACCGCTCCTTGGGCAGGACTGTACCCGCAAAGCTTCCTGAGCAAAGCCCTGCATCAGCTTCCTCGTGACGGGTCTGTCAAGCTGGAACAACCTTGGGAGATGTGCAAACCTTGGGGCTCTACCCAAGCAAACAAACTTGTGAAACGTCTCCTCTAGCCCCCTCACTTCAATCCTGTCCACGCCAGAGAGCCATAGGGAGGAGAGTGGCCATCTGTTTGGAGTTTGCTCTGAAAAGAGAAGGAAACCAATCGTCTCGGACAGCATCTCCCAGAGCCTGTTACTCATCCGCTGATTCTTCTGCAGCCTTGGCATGGGGAGCAATTCAGCAACGATTTTTCAGAAAACCAGAGTCCAGGAGAGAGTCTGGTTTACAATTATTCTTCAGTTACATAGGTAATTTTAACTGGGATTAGCTGATCCTGTAAAGTAATTGAAGCCAGGAGGTCTGGGGCTGCTGCGCTGTTATTATCACCATATGCCATTGGAAAAACAATGGGTGATGGCTGTCTTTTAAAGTGGTTCTCAAAACCCTCTAATTCAGTCTTTCCAGGTATGAAGGGAGAGCAAAATTTGACAGGCAGGGAGCGGGGGAGAAGGTTGTAGAGATGAATGAACAGAAAAGCAAAAGAGATTGAGATGGACAAAAGGGTTGATTGGAGAGGCAACCAGGAAAGGGCCTGCTGCTTTGGCTGCAGAGAAGGAAGAGGGAATTATTTTTCCAGCCTGATCCCCATACACAGTTAATGGCTGTTGCTTCCAGGAGGACAGCACTACGTTATCCCTACCTTTAGAGGAAGACAACGACCCTGCGAGTAAAATGCTGGAACGCCCCCCTACCCTCACCGTCTTGCGATACTTTGGCATGTTGGCAAGCGCCGCAGCTGCCTGGGGGATTACCAGCCCAGCTGGCATGCCCAGCCTTCGCTGCGGGCTCTCCGCCAGCTCGCCAAGTAAAGGAGCCTTCGGTGGGTCGCCGAGCGCCGGCGCCCGCCACCCCGCAGCGCAGCAGACGGCCGAGCCAGCCCCATGCGGAGCCACTTGACCGGCGCCTGCCCCCAAGGTGCTCTCTGCAGTGAGCACCAGGTTGTCCGGGAGTTCTCTTAATTGCTCGGAGGGTTTTTTAACCCCTCCGAGAAATCACCAGATTCCCTGAGTGGTGCTTAGCGTTTCCTCAGAAGAGCCTGGAAGCACGAGCGCTCGCAGATGTGCAGAAGTGGAGAGGGAAACAGATGCACGGGGCAGAGGCTTGGGGACTCTCTGCAGCCTCTCCTGCCTGCCGCAGCCGTGCAGAGCTGTCCTCGGGCACAACGCGCCCCAGAAGCTCCCGCAGCCGACCCGAGCAGCCGTGTTTTCTGCCAGTATCTCGGATATCACCCTGCTGGATTTACTGGCCCAAATTGTGTTCAAATCGTCCGCCTGCCGGTACCGCCTGGGAGAAATTACTGCCATACCTGAGGATGTATTATCTAAAATGTCCTCTGCTGTGAATGCTGCCTGCAACAGCAGGACCAAGGCTCTGATCTCCTTAATAACAGTCCAAGATATATTCGGATGGAATATTTCTGTTGGGTTAATAAAAATAAACAAATAAAGTTTTAGGACAAGCCAAGTGCAATTAAAGCCTTTGCTTGCTTCAGATCTGGGGGACATTCCCGTGTAATCAGATTATGGTGATTCCCTCTCAGGTCCAGATTTGATCCTAAACTGCACGCCAAGGTCCCTTTACCTCCACAATAGAGGGGGCAAAAACCCAAAACACAATCAAGAAGAAAATACAATTAAAAAAAAAAAAAGAATTGCTTCTGCTGGGATTATAAAAAGCAGCGCTTGCTGTGATTCTGCAGTAATCAAGGCCAGGCCAGGCGCTGTCTGTTGTTATTATCTCTCCCACTAACCCCCAATGTGTTTCCTATTTGTGTTGTTCTGGGTTTCCACGCAGAGCAGCCTGGACCAGCCCGTGGCAGGACCTGCAGCACCGGAGCCTCCCTCCCTCCTCAGGACACCCCGCTGGCTTCGGGGCTCAAGGCGAAGGTGACGGAGGGGCTGTCACCTCTGTGGGCATGAGAAGGGCTGGGGGCTGTGCCCGCGTGGAGCATCCCGTGTTCCCGCATCCCAAACACAGGAGCTGGATGCCCAGCAGCTGCACCACGTCCCAGACCCCCAAGCTGGGGAAACAATCAGCAGAGAGGAAACGCTGCTATTCTAAGTCTCACTGCTGTGTTGGGTGGTTTGGCCCCCCCATGGCTCCCAGGGCTTCTTGGCTCTTTTTCTAGGACTAGAGCAGGGTAACTCTGTCCCTCCTGGCCCACTGCTAGGGCGGAGGATGACTGAGGAGCAGTAAGGCAACCTTCCTCACCAGCACGGATGAAAGGAGCAGGACCGTCCTGAGATGTCCTCTTGTATTCAAACGGGGGGATGGAGGACTCTACAGGAAAACCTTTACTGTGATTTGGTTTTTTATAAAAACTAACCTTGTTTTCAACACAAAACCATTTGCCATGAAAAAAGGGGGGGGGGAAAGTGTTCCTAAATGACAAAAGAAAGGCGATATCTGCTTTTGGTCTCAGGCAGCGCTATGGTGTCCCCATTGCGGGACAGGTGACAGACGTGGTGGCCGTCCCCTCGGCACTGCCTGGTGTGGCCGATGGGCCTCTCTGCATCCCTCCTACGGGGCAGAGCCAGGGCCACAGCGCCAGGTCCTACGTGCAGCTACATGGCACCACATGCTCATCCCTGGGAAGCTCCACAATTCCCGCCCTTTCCATTCATCCTTATGCCAGTATTTATTTGGCCAAAACACGGGCTGGCAGTTTTAATTTTCAGTATTCCTTGTTTGTTATTCTTTACCCTGAAAATGTTCAGCTCATGCACTCGGGGAGGAGAAGGAAGGTGGTGGGCCTCGGGGGAGCTGCCCCTGCCTGGGACCCCCTTCACCCGGGGAGGCGCGGGGGGAGCTCTGTGCTCGGTGCGTCCCCACGCAGCATCGCCGTGACGCGTGGCAAAGAGCCGGGGCTGAAGGAAGCAGCTGTGGCCGACTTGTGTTTACACAGAAAAATGTGTAAATCATCACGGATGCCTGGAAGTCAGGCGGGATCACCCAGGCGTTGGGGCCAGGCTGGGACCGGCACCGGGACGCGGAGGGCAGGGTCGGCGGTGCCCGCGCCAGCAGCTCGCTCTGCGCCTGAGCTGTGCTGCCAGCCCGGACCCACCGCTGGGGCCTCCGGTTTGGTTCCTGAGCTGGGGACGAGAAGAGAATGACAGAGGGGAGCCTGAGCTGGTTGGGAAGAGGAAGCAATCCTCTTTTTTATTTTGTGATGGGACAGAAAAGCGGTGGTGTAGGGTCACCCGTGCAGGAAGGGAAAGAGCCATTGGATGCTGCAGTTCAAATCTGGGCACCCTGGCACTGACAAGGAGAAAGCTGGTGGGAGAAGGAAGGGGAAGGGATGGGTCAGGAGTGTGAAGTGGGCAAAGAATCTCCTCTGCAAAGCCCATGGAGACACTCACGGCATCCCAGACTGGAGCAGGCAGCAGGGCTTGGAGGAGAGGCAGCCCAGGGACCTGCTTGTGCTATCGTCTGGAGCAATCAGTCCAGAAGGTCCCAGTACACCCTAGTGGGACTCCAGATGGATCCTGGCTGGTGTTTATTTGACAAAGGGGTTTTGGCTGCCTGCTGGCCAGCAGCGCCAGGTAACCAACCCATTTCCAAATTCTTAAATAACCCGAACAGCTGTCACTTTGCCAGTGGACTGAACATCCCCACTCAGACCTGAAATCCAGGAGCTCCTGACACAGCGTGAGCTGGGCCGGGACTAACCATCCTTCACAAGATAAACCTCCGCGCTGCATCCCTGGGTCCTGGGGGAGGCATTGTAGGGGCAGAGGACAGGGGACTTCTCCTTTTTCTAAGGACATCAGTGCTTCTACTGCTGACAGCTTTGCTGAAAATCCTCTGGTTTTGCCCAGAGCAGGTTGACCTTGCGGGTTTAGCTCAGCGAGCGCTGGGGCAGCGTCCTGCTCACTGTCACGCTGCGGTAAATCCCAATGAACTACATTCGCTTCAGACGTGGGGCTCCAGATTTACAGCTGCGTTCGGGAGAGTAGATCATGACCTGTCCTCTCCAAAGCAGCGCCTTTCCACAGCTCAGCAACTTACGGTTTCCTTTGAAATGGTCTAGTGAAAAGCCCTAGACAAGCGTTTCTCCTGGATGCTTTAGTGCCTACCTCAAAGCTATTCCTGCTGGCTTGTGCTTAAAGCCCTGCCTCCCCCCTGCCCTCTGCTTTTCTCTTTCTGTGGAGGAGAAGAAAAGTGGGATGAAGGAGAAGTTGTGGGGAGGAGGGAGCTGTGATCAGCCATGGATACCAGTTCAGAGAGACGTGGGGTGTCCTGCCCTCCAGCCAGGCTGCCCGGTCCCAGCTCAGCTCCAGGGCCATGTGGGGGGCCTCAGAGGGACAGGAGCACGGAAGGGGTGTTGCTGATGACACTGGGTGGCTGTCCACCTCCTGACTCATTACCGAGCCAGCGCCCAGCAGGGCAGCAGAGGCTGCTGAGCAGCCAAAGCCCCATTTCTCAGACATAAAACTGAGTTTACGATCGCTGTGGTCATATACAAGTCCATGGCAATATGTTGCATCCTCCATCCTGCCTTAGGACAACATGTTCTTCTCCACTTCCCATCCCAGATTGTTTCGTGGTGTTGCTGAGATGTTCCTGACAGCGTCAGACTTACCCCAAGGAGGGCTGCGTGTTGCAGAGGGAGCGCTGCTTCTTGGCCGCGCTTAGAAAGCATGTGGTAATTGTTCACCAGCTCGTGAGGCTGCAGTTTAATTAGCCATACTAACCAAAGCCTGAGAGGAAAAATCTGTGGGTCTGTAGCCGAATTTAAACTTTAATCTGCTCTGTCCGGAGCTGTTTCCTGTTGTGGCTGGTATGTTCTGCACCAGGAAAAGCACATTTAGAAAGAAGAAACCTCACTGGAGACAGCGGCTGGGCAGCGCCTTGGGACCTAACACATCTGTGGGCCAGCCATGTTCCTCCGCCTCTTGCTATCACAATTATTTTTATCCACCTTGTATGTTTTACTAGGCAATCAGAGCAGCCAGTACTTTTATGGGATGCTGATTAATTGAGCTCAGATACACTATTTCTCCAAGACTAGCTTCCAGAGTCCCCACAGAGAACTGAGCAAGCAAGATAGAGAAGGACCCAAGAGCCCGTTACAGAGCTGGGGAGGGAAACTGTGCTGACATCTAATTATTCGCTTCCAATGACTTGGAAAATAAGGGTCCATCACACGCAGACCGTGTAGGTGGGGTGTGAGTTCCTAACAAAGGAGAACAGAGTACCAGACTCCTCACCGGGGCCCATCTGCAGGAGTCAGAGCAGGGTGTCGCCGTTCCCGCAAAGCGAGAACCGTGTGCCTGCCTGCAAACGCTGAGAGCAATGGAGCAATTCAGCCCGTTCCACCAGCAGCTTTGGTTGTTCTGTTTTTTTTCCCCTTTTCTCAGTGAGGTCGGCATCACTCGGAGGGAAAAGACCTTTCATTTCGTAAAATACTCTGTTTCTGCTCATCTACTCTCCTTCACCAAACGATTCTCTTCCCAGCAGTCAGACCCCCAGTGGCCTCCTTCCAGTCCTCCTGATCAGAAGGGGTTGTGTTGGTCTAAAATCAAAGCAGGAGGTTGATTTACTGTCCAGAGCAGCTCCTGGGGCTGCACACCCGGCACTCGCAGCCAGTCCATAGAGCAAAGCCACTCACCCAAAAAAATGAATCGGAAAACCTGAAGTGTTAGATGAATTGAAGTGTGATCCATTCACCTGCAAACCGTGAGCAATGTCAGCGGCAGAAGTCTCCGAGTTATCCATCATGGATTATTCATTCATCTTGGCTAGTTATGAGGATAGATAGCATAAAGCTGAAAATGTTCCAGTGCCAATTATTTATTTAAGGGATGTTCTCCTCTACAGGCTCAAAGCACTCGAGCAACAGTGTTTATCTTGCTTTCCTGAGGAAAGTCCGTGGCACTGCAGAGTGGCTGAGACAGAGAAAATCTATGCCAGTGTCGAGGCTGATGTTCCCTTCGTTGAGTTTCATCACCTTTATTCTTAGCCCCACTGCTTTTAGCCCATTCCGAACAGTATTTCTTCCTCTTCAGTGTTTACACCCTTTGGATATTCCTAGACAGCCATTATCTTTCCCATTATTCTTCTCTTAGCCTAGCTGTAAGTATTTACTTATTTTAATCTTTCCCCATCAGCCGGTCCCTCCTGCCCCTTAATCATCTATGCTGTTCTTCTCTGAATTCCCTCTGATTTGTCTACATCACTCTTGTTTATGATTCCGAGATCTCATTTAGCATTTGATTTCTGCCAAAAATAAAATTGAGCTTGATTGTTTTCACTGATGACTGAAGGAGACATGAATTGTTGCTTGGAAAACAGTCCTTGAGACAGCAATATATGAAAGAGAAAAAATAAAGGCAGCTCCATCAGGCAGACAAATACACAGATAATATCACGTAGGCCAGCTTTGGCTAGATTGAATCTCAGAAGTGCGGCTGGTACGTGATGACAGTAATAGCCACCACTATTAGAGTGTTTAGCTTTTAAACAGAAATGTGAGTTATAACTCAGGCCCCAGCATAAATCACAGGGCCATGAAAATCTCACAAAAGCATGCCTGCACAATAAACCAATCTGAAATTCCTTGTCCTTGGTGAAAGTAGCAAAATTGCAACTTCCTTTGTATGGGAAAATGTGTGTGTTCGCGTCAGATACGGCAATTTGGTTTCAGGCATGTCATTGAGACCTGCAGCTTGGAAAGTTGTAATCTTTTTTGGAAAGGAACATCTGAACTGCCACATGGTCGGAAAGGAAAGTGGCAAGGGCAAAGTCACACTCCAGAATGATCTTAATCTAATGAAAGAGCAGCCAGCCTGGGCATCCCCAGGGCGAGCACTTGGGACTGCAGCCACAGTCCGCACTGGGCAGAGCCGGGCCTGGGACGGTGATGCTGAACCTGCATCTGGGCTGAGGGCCGGGGGGTCTGCAGGGCCCTCCTCACTTCTGACCATCACGCTGCTTCCTTGGTGTCTCCAAAGGCTGATATAAGGGACCTGCTTTTGATAACCTGCACCATCAAATGCTGGTGGATGGCTTCAGCCTGTGAATCTTCAGGAATCCGGCTGGCCTGCTGCACTGCACAGCTAGTCCAGCTAGCCCTCGGCCATCGGCGGCTCGCAGCCGCTGCTGGGACAGTGCTGCCACTTCTCACACTTGAAACGTTCGTGCTGTGTCGCTCCGGGATCAGCTGGGGCCTGTCTTTCCACCTCAGCTGATTTCAGACGTTTCATGTCAGTGATCATGGGCAAATTGGAGCAGGTGACAGACGCATCCATCCCCCAGCAGAGCTCCTTCAGTCTGCGTCTGTGGGCCAAAGAGCAGTCACCACGTCTCCTCTCGTGGGGTTTGCTCACTCTGGGTCACCAGGGGGTTGGCATCCTGGCTCCTATCAGAGAC
>NW_020799100.1:22871816-22902806 GCF_003259725.1 Athene cunicularia | reverse complement strand
GCTCTTCCCCTTGGGGGGGGGGGGGGGGACAGCTCTGAGCCCCACAAGAGCGTCAGGAGCCTCCCCACTTGTCCTGTCCCTCCTCTGGCTGTCGCCTCCCTCCCCTCTCCTATCACGTGCTCTGTGTGTAAAAGGAAAAAGTCATACTTAGGAGTAAAAGAAAACTACAGTGATGATCTCAGTTGTGTCCTCTGTTTGGAGCTGCTCAGTCGGGGACTTTATCAGCTCAAAGAAGCATTAGTCCTGCAGCAGAAGGGTCTACCACCCTCCCTCCATTTCCTTTTGAAAGTGCTGGGAAAAAAAAAATAAATCCTTTTTCCCCGCAGACCCGCAGAAGGGCAGGGGGTCTTGGTGAGATGAGGATTGGGCTGCTGCGACCCCAACCAAGCCACGGGAAGGGAACATGGACAGAGATGGGAAAACTGGGATCCCCTGCGCTCCTCTGCCCCCCAACCCCAGCGGAGCCGTCACCTCCGCACGGCTCCTTCCGCTGCCGGGGGACGCCTGTGCTGGGGGCAGGTTTGCAGGTCTTGCTAGCGGTATAAATGAGCAAATAAAATGAACATTAACAACTTCAGCGCAGTTATCGCAGTTTCCTGTCCCAGATAATTACTGCGCTTTGAGTGCAGCAATGGTTATTTGCTGTGTTTATACAGCAGAGAAGGTGAGTGGCACCGCGCCGTCAAAAATTATTGCTGGGGCATAAAAATGTCTTCAGCTATTAAAGCGGTGACATTTCTATTTAAGTTTGCCATTCTGCCCAGGCCAGAGGGAAGGCTTTGGAGTTTAGCCCCACAAGTCCCCTCTCACCCGGGCGGTTCAGCCCCAGCCCCGGGGACGGTGACTCCTGTGCCTGGATCCCCGGGGCCGGAGCACACAGACCTGCAAGGGCTCGCTGGCGGAGCCTGGAACAGATTTGCTGACTCTGGGAGCATTTTGTGTCGATGTTTCAGCTCTGTTCATTAATGAGGGAAGAAACACTTCTCCCTGAACCACCCTCCCCCATTTCCAGGCCAGGTGTAGACATGATTTATTACATTGTTTAGTCATTATTCTCAGTTACCCAATTATGTTTTTTAAAGTTAAAAATGCAAGATCTTTGTTGTGGCTGCATCTGGGGATTCTGCAGCATCTGGAAGATGGTAAGGAAAAAAAAACAGAGGAAACCAAGAACAACAACACCAGCAGCTTCTTGTGTGCTACCTCCCAGCGTATCTCACCACTGGATCGCAGTCGGGGGGGTGGTAGTGGTCCCCCTGCCCTGACCCCTGGCGTTTCCCTGACGGGTGCCGGGAGCCCGGGCTGACGACACCCTGCAGTGGGGCCACGAGAATCTGGTGCATTTGGTACAACTTAGCAAAAAGCTTCTGTTATTGTACAAAGCCAGAATAATCACCAGGGAGATTTCAGCACAAGACAGATAACACTTCAGCTCTGCTGACTCTAACACTTCCCAACGCTAATTTTCCTAACTTTGCCATAGTGGGTCATAGAGACGGAGTTTTACCTGCAAGGATGGCTTACTTCGGGATGGCTGAAGGCAGCCGAGCCTCCAGCTTCCTACTTGATGCCTCCATTCACAGAGCACAGCCTTAGAGCAGCCAGTTCCCAGCGGAGGATGACCTTGGTAAGCCGTGCTCTAAGCTCAGCCCTTGAGCCGTCGGCTCCTGGGAGGCTCCAACGTCTGTAACCTCGGGACAGCATCCTTGCCCCGGGTTATTCTGCCTCTGGCTGAAATGAGGTCTCTAAGTTCTCACAGGGCTGGGGCTGGGAGGGATGAGTCTGCCCCTGGGCAGCACGCCCATTCCCTCGTTCCCTTGTGCATTGTGCCCTTGGGCTCCATCACATAATGAACTCCTCTGGACTGAGATCTTCCTCTGAGGTCCTGGCCGAGGGCCTTCAACTTTTTTCTGAAGGTTTCTAATTCCCAAAGCTAAAGCAAGTGTTAGATCTATGTTTAGTGAGACAGGGAATTGCGGCTGGATTCCAACTCCTGTACATCCTGATCCCAACTCCAAGGAAGCGGGTATGTCTCTGTGGTCCCCCGGCCCGAGCTGCCATCCCTGGCTTCTCACTGGGATGCGAGTGCCTCATCCCCTGCACAGGGGAAGCCTGGAGAACCAGCTCAGTGGGGTCACCGCAAAAGGGGTTTTATTCTGCGGTGGTGAAAGCACCGGGAGCTCAGGGTCTGCTTGCACGGAAGGTGGAATTACAAAACGGATTAAAACAGATCTTTGAGGTCTGTACAACTGGGAGAAGGACTCTGGTTGCTCAAACTACCGACAATAAGGATGTTGGCACTTAGATCTATAATACACTTCACATTTAACATCCAGCAGAGAAAGGAACAAATGAAGCTATTGCAGGTGTGCACCATGGGTCAGAGGCTGACACCCGCATTTCAGAGGCACCCGAAGGCCCTGGACCTGCATCTTTGCTCCCCCAGCTCCCCCATGGACCCGAGGGGCACCCAGCCCTGGGTCAGAGGAGCCGCCCCGGCCAAGCCAAGCAGAGCAGAGGAGCCATCCAGGGCTGCCCGTGCCACGGCTCGTCCGCCCGGCTCTGCGCTCGCCCAGGCTGATGGATGAGAGGATCTCTATATCCTGCTTTGAGAAGCAGCTGAATTAATTAAAGACGCACAGGCGATGGTACGATAGTCTGGAGGGGAGAATAATGGAACCAATTTGCTCGTGTTTTGTTTTTTACCTCTAATCTTCCCACGTGCAGCACGTTGCCTTCTTGCTGCTCAGGCGGGATTATTTTTACCTGTTTGCTGATGCACAGATTCCTCCCTGCCTGTTTCCAGGTCAGGTCCCAGCGCACTCCCGAGCTCTCCATCCCTTCCCTGCACTTTCGTCTTCCCAGCCCAGTCCCTACCTGCCTCTTCTTCAGATTTTCCCCTTTGGCTCCATCTCAGTGCAATGGAAACCAGCCGGAGGGGCTGCAAGGGGAGCAGGACCCCCGGCTGACTCCCACCACCACTGCTCCCTTCTCCAACGCCCCCCATTAGCTACCGTCCAGGCCCCTGGTGCTTTCCCTGCTAGCAATCAGGGGAAATGCCGGCTGCTGCTCACACAGGGAGGTTTTGACAGGGTTCCTTGCCAGCATGAGGCTCTGGTTAAATAGCATCTTATATTAACACGTTTGGGCTGGCATGGAAATGTGGGGTTTTTTTTTCCAATTCCGTGCCTCCCCCAGCTCTCGGCATGCTCTGCTTCCCCTGTCATCGCCCGGGTGAACTGAAAATGTCACCCCTGCCACTGAGAACACGTGTGCCTGCAGAGCCAAATGAAGCACCTAATTAGGAGGGGAAAAAGATGTTTTTTTTCCTGCCTAACCACATCATACCCCAGAAGTCGGCAATTGATCAGCTCTGTCGATAAGTGCAGAGACCAGCGTCTTGGTTCACAGCCTCCTTACAATTGTAAATGGGCTAAAACTAAATAAAAGGACCCTAAATCATCTAAATTAAAGCTCTGAGGACAGTGCAGTGCCACAGTCTCGTAGCAAGTCATCATAATACCACAGCTTGTTTTGCAGCCCTGATGCTGAGTGCCGGCAGGGCCCCGTTTCTCCCGGGTTAGCTGGGGAGGGAGCGGGTCTGGGGGCCCACAGGAACCTCCTTGGACATTGTACCCTGGAGGCTTAACAACGGAGGCTGCTGGAAGCGGGAGCTGGGTTCAACGTTGTCCTCGTCACACTCCAAGTGTCAGGAATCTCTGGCCTTGTGTCATTTGTGAGCCACACAAGGTCCTCCACCCGCCTGCACGCCTCTGCCTGCATTTGCCTACCGCCAGTGACTGCACCAAGGCTGAGCTTTTTACTCTCGGTGCGTTGGACATCCTTTACTCTGGAGAAGGGTGAAATACCTTTGCCAGTACCTGCATCACCCTGAAATAACCCCGTGGCAGGGGTGTGTTTGTCTGTCCGTCTGTTTGTGCCCTTTTTCTTTACGTGTGGCTGCTCCCGCGAGATGAGCGTTGAGCTGCTCCCCCCTTGTGAGCAGGAGACGAGCTGGTGAGCACCAGGTCAGACATGGGGAGAAAAGAAATGGTGAAACAATGAACTCTGCAGATGGTCCCCTGGAGAGACAACCGTCAGAAGAACAGTCTGCTCCGGGGAACCCCAGGCAGCAGCCTCCCTTTGTGGCTGCCTTTTCCTTCCAGGGTCCCAGACCCACCTCTCCTCCAGCAGTGAGGTGAGAAATAATTTCAACAATGTCAAATCTAGCCCTCCTTTATACATATTTCAAATCCAGGAGAATTTATTTCCCTCCTCTCCGAGGGACCAGAGCCATACCCACTTCTGAAATTTCATGCAGACTCTGCGAATGGCAGCAGAAACTCTGACCCTAAACTGAAAATACTCCCATCTATGCAATCCACAGCTCCCCCAAGGAACTGATGCAACCATTTCTTACTCATTCCCCAATTACCTTATTACTCCTGCAAGAGCTGGAAAGCCTGTCCTTTCAGGAAGGCTGGCCAATCCCCATCCTGAGGGAAAGTCCTAAGGGGATTCTCAGTGTCAGGCATTTTCCCCCAATTCAGTAATTCTCTACTAAGTGGGGCTTCTTTCAGGTGCTATTTATGCAGGAACAAAAATGTTCATTATGCTGATCACTGAGATGAGAGATAAAATATTACCTAGGAAACACAGATTTTGCAATGACATATCAGATGTTCAAGCTCACGTTTCTGCAGAGAAGCAGGGACCGTGCACGCGTAACGCACAGGAGGTGGCAACACCTCAGAAGCCAATTTCTTCCCCAGTAAGACAGGCTTCTGCACCAAGCCAGTTCGCAAACCCCAAAAATTTAAAAGCCTCCAGCTTTGACTGTTTTTCTGCTTAATTTGTAATACAGAGTTTGATTTATTAGGTATAGAGCCGCTGGCCGTGCTGAACCTCCCGCAGATGCAGTTGGCCTGGAGGTCTCCTGGCCGGGAAGGGCCTCTGCGGGCGGGTGGAGGGAGGCGTGGGGGGACAAGGGTTTTCCAGCTGCCCAAGAACATCTGATGACACGAAGTGAGAAAAGAGAGGGGTTGCTCAAGGGGCTTGGAGAGGACTGGTGAAATTAAATCCAGCAAAAGCAAATTAGGAATGAATGTCAGAAAAAAAAAAAAAAGTCCTTCCGATGATTCTTGCTGAACTGGAATGGTTTCCCAAATGAATTGGGGACAGACTGTGCCTTGGACAATGGGAGACAATTTAATAGTGACTTCAGGCTTCCCTGGGTAAAGCTGAGAGATCCTGTGCCATCTGCGATCTGCAGATCTCTTCAGGAAGAGGGTGGGAGGGCTCGGGTGCCCCCGGGTCTGCCCCTGCCAGCACGGCTCAGCTCAGCTTGGCTCGGCTTGGCCGGGCTCCGCTCAGCTCAGCACATCCCAGGGATGCTCGGAAGCAGCAGCCGCCGGCCAGATCTCTCATACTGTAAGATGCCAAAGATGCTGGGGAGGCAGCCTGGGCACACAGCCCCCTCCAGAGCGTCCGGCCAACCCTACCCAGCGCCCAGCGTCTTCAAAGCGTCGCTGCTTGGGATTTCAGGCTTCCAACCCCAGCTGCGGCTCAGCGGGAGGGCGTAGGGCTCCCAGCTGACTTGGGTAACGGCAGTTTTGCTAGAGGGGGCACAAGACGACTTTTACTTGGGTGAATGGACAGATAGATGTGTAAGGGTTTGTTGGTTTTGTTTTTTTTTTTTTTTTCCTTTTTTTTCTGCTGCTCTAACTGATTTTTGAAGGCCTCTTCACCATTGCAACAGAGCAGTCCCAGGAGACAGCCAAGGCTGGTCACAGCCCTGGGGCCAAGGAAAAGCTCTGCCTGAGTCCACTGAGCACAAAAAGCTGTGCACTTTCCAGCTTTCCTTAGGCAAAAGCTTTCCTTAGGAAAAAGAGGCGGGTGAAAGGAGAAATGCTAAAAAAAAAAAAAAAAAAAAAAAAAAAAAAAAGCTAGTCACTTTTTAGGAGAAATCCAAAATAAATGGGACGCCATCCAGACTCTTCAAACTAGGAACGTGACCTAATTTTCCTTTCCAGCGACGTGCAGACTGTCTCCCCCCAGCAAGAGCTCTCTGCTCAGCAGTGACTGCCCGGACACGGGTCCCGGGGACCCCCCCAGCTGCTGCGAGCCCGATTCTGCACCCTGCAGCACCCAGCTGCCGAGCGCACGGGCAAGCCTGGCGCAGAGCAGCCCCGGAGCCTGGGGAGAGCGCAGGCAAATGCCACCACGGCCAACTGGCAGCAAAAAAAATTAAAATAAAATGGAGTTATGCTGAGTCCCTTCATAGCAAATACAGGGGAAGGGGCGGCCGTGAGGCACAGGTGAATGATTTCGGCTGTTGGGGGTGCGGAGGTGGCCTCTGGCCACGGGAGGTAACGGGGCTGTGGCCACCCTGCTGCCGGCCGGCGTGAGGGGGCCCGGCAAAGGGCTCCCACCCCTCCGCGCTGGAAGATAACGCGTGGAATAGCTGTGCTTTATATTTTTTTAAGAACAAGGGGTGCAAATAGTAATTGTATTGCATTGTGCAAATAGGAGAACAAACAGAATCCTCAACTTGATAGGAGTACGGGTTGTTGTAACTAGGAAAAAAAATGATCAAAAACATGTCACACAGGAAAAAGGGTTTCCATTCACAAAGAAATCATTATGGTTAATTTAATTCATTGTAGCATTTAATATAGAAAAGCTTTTCTACAGAGACTGGGAAAAAAGCCAACATTTATATATAAATGGGTTTTATTTTAAAAGCTAATGCAGTGGGCAGGATGCTTCAGGGTTATTTTCTCTCCCTCTTTCTTTCAGTGCATATGCAAAGCTGGTATTGTATCCAAAAAACAAGGAATTTGCTGCTATCTAAAGTTTACAAATTGCTTTTTTTTTTTTTCAAATGCACGATTTCATATTCCTTAGAAATGTAAATGACGGGGTTTTTATCTCCGCGCTTCCCTTTCTTTCTATTTTTTTTTAAAGTTACTTATATTAGTATCCAAGGCACTGATTTGCCGAACGGGCTTTAAATATCCTCCCACTGTAATCAGCGCAGACATCGGCTGCCATTCATGCGGATGCTTGACAGCACCAGCTCTTAAAAAGAGATGCGTTCTCTGAAATGGCTGAAACGCAGTTAACCTGAGCGTGTTCCTGGAGCGTGCCGGAGAAGGGCGGTTGCCATCAGAGAGTTGTAACAAGAATCAGCTGTATTTGTGCAAGGGACAGATGGTTAGTGAATAACTGGTCTGATCAAATACCTTCAGCCATAAAATTGGAAGGGAAGGAAACATATGGTATTACCCACTTGTGCCTTGCTGTGCGCTGGACCAGCAGGTACCTCCCGCGCTCTTAAATGCTTAAGCACATGCTTGGGCTTTACTCACGTGAGTAGCGCCATTCATTTGCCTGCAGAAAGCAGCGAGTGCTGGGAACTGGGATCGGGTCACACACGCTTCATCCATCCCATGCCCGGGCAGAGCATCCCCCCTGCGCTGCCCTCCAGCCCCACGGCACGGCCGAGCCCCACCGGCGGCTGCCCAGCTGGCCGTCAGCACACGGTCTGGGGTGGGTCTATCTTAGACTGGCTCTGAGGAAGGATTTCTGTGCAGAAGGGGCTGTTGGGCGTTGGAATGGGCTGCCCAGGGCAGGGGGGAGTCCCCGGGATCCCTGGAGGGGTTGAAGAGTCGGGCTGAGCCAGCGCTGAGGGATCTGGGGGAGTTGGGAAGGGTCAGGGGGAGGGTCATGGTTGGGCTGGAGGGGCTGCAGGGGCTTTTCCAACCCAGATGACTCCGGGATTCTGTCTCATTGCTGCTCTGCGGATGTCCTCGGATCCAGACCTGTGTCGGAGCGGAGCCAGGCTGGAAAGCCTCACCAGGCGGGCTCTGCTCTCTCGCACCGCAGAAGCACAGGACGAGGCTGTCAGAAGCAGCAGCTCCCCCACATCCCCAGGTAGTCATCTCCGTGCTTTGCTAGCCTTCTTGCCTTTCCCCATTTCTACCCTGATTTTCCCTTGCTGCCATTTAAGCCCATAATTTCCAGGTCCATAACGGATAGAATGATTTACTCTCTCTTCTTTAGCCTCCTTCTATGTACTGGAAGACCATCATCTCCTCTCCTCTCAGACCTCTCCTCTCTAGACTAAATGGAGTCAAATCCTCCAGCACAGCTCATGTTTCTAAGACTTCCTGACAGCTCTTGCTGCTTCCTCCTTCCCACTACCTCCATCCTCCTCACCCCAGCAGGCCACTAGTGCAGGTGGCAACTCAGCCCTCAGAGGTCCTTGCCACCTCTGCATCTTCTGCCAGGGCAGATCCCAGTTAGAACTTTATTATCCTTCCCTTCCTCTAAGATATTCTATTAGGGGATGTCAAACTATTCACAAATATCAACAAATGCAGCCACACCACATCTGTGGAGCAGGGAAAATTATCCCACTGAGGAAGCGGCTCAGCAGAAAACCAAGCAACAGCAAGGTGAAACAACTTGACCAAGGTCACCCAGAAGTGGGGAGCGCCAGCCAGTGAGCTCCTAAAAACCCCCAAGCTTTCATATACACCTCTAATCATCCCTTTGCAGAAATAGCTATTTCCTTTGTAAAATGCCAACTGCTATTAAATCCCTCCCTGGACTTCTTAGCCCTGAAATTGCATATGTTACCCTCTACTGGTGCTTGGGGCTTTGTTCTGGTTGTATCAGCTGGCAAGACAATTCTCCTCATTTGGAAGCATTTGCATAAAGCCGGCGTTGATTGCTGATGAGTTTAGTCTCCACTGTGGCTCCGACCTGAGCACCTGTTCGTCAGGCCTGAGCTTGTTCCTGCTGCAGTCAAAGGCAGCTTGGCCGCTCACTTCAAAGCACGCAGGATAGGGCCCTCTATCAAAGCAAACGAAATGCAAAGTTTGGAAGGCATGCTGGAACCGTTACGTTTTAACCCAGATCCCTGATTTATTACCCCCAGTGTCTGTAACTGTTCAGGACCGGAGTTCCTGTTCAGACCTATACTTTTCTATGCCAGTAGCTTTGGCTTTTCAGCAAGAAAGCTTTCTCACTGGATTATGCAAATACACGGTGCATTGTCATTCTCTGTTTGCATTAAGTTCACCTACCTCTGGTTTGATTAATACACCCTCTCCCCCACATGCTTGCTCTAATATGTTTGGTTTAGGGATGGGCAAATGAGCTGGGAATAAGAAAAATGAAATTGAACCTTCACCCAAAACTTGAAGTGGGTGGTTTGGGAAAAAAAAAAAAAAAAAACAAACAAAACCAAACAAAACCAAAACCCACAACAGAATGAATAAGTCTTTGAACCACACAACTAGTTCCCTCGTTGGCAGCAGAGGCAGCCTGGGCCCCCAAAATGATGAAATACCGTGTCCTGTCTGTTTCCAGAAGCACTCTGTGCGGCTTGCCACGGCCCCTACCCCCAGGACAGTCTCTTGCAGCGGGGTCGGTGTTGGCGGGGTGGCGGTCACCGCCCCGGGTGCTGCCGGTGGTTTGAGCCCAAAGCGATGCAGACCCGCGCTGAGCGCAGTGCACCAGCTCCTGCTCGGGCTGCGGCTCCTGACACAGCCCCGGCCCTGGGACGCGGCTTCAGGTGCAGACAGGCTGCTCAGAAAATGCTGCTCTGGAGAGCCCGGTCCCTTGGGATTGATGCCAGGCAATCCCGAGTGCCCAAACCAGCGCGGAGAAACTCCTCTGAGGCCCCGTGTGGTGCAGGACTGCGGGGAAGCGTCGTGCCGCAGCAGGGATGGGGGATCCGGCAGGACTGTGCTGGGATCCCGGGTACCGGCGCTGCGCCAGAGGCACTACGTGATGGGCACCTCGGGGAGCTACAGAGCAGCTTTCCCCGAGGAGACCTTGGGAGGAGGTGGTGGGGCATCCCTGGGAGCTGCACAAGGCAAAACGCTTTGTCCCCTCTGGGGCTGAGCACGGAGCCCGTGGCCATGGGCCAGCACCGTTCCGGCCGATGCTGGGCACTGCTGGCGGGATCCTGCCAAGATGCGGGTGCCGCGGGTGCCTGGCGGCTCGCCAAATCGCTGGTCACATCTCCCATCTTAAATTGCACTGTGATTTGTTTGGAAGAACCTGTCAGAGGCTGGCAGGTTTCCCACCGCTGATGAAAGGAGCTAAGGATGTCTGGGAGCTTCACAAGGTGATACAGCCATTAAGGCATCGTGACAGACTCAGCACAGAGGCACCAAAAACACACCGAGATTGGCAGCTCCAGTGCCTGAAACTAAACAAGAAATGCAAAATAAACCGAAGGGTGTGCGACGGTGTGTGTGAGCACGCCCGCGTGTGTCTGTGTGCGTGCTTGGGAAGTCAGCGTCCCTTCTCTTCTCACTTCCCCTGACAGCTCGGAACCTGAAGTAGGATGTAAGCAAACAGAAAGGGTGTAAGCCTTCACTCGGGGGCCCGTTTGTGAATTATAAAGGGCCATTCACAGACACGCTTTTATTCTCTTCAAAATGAATTTTGCGCCGCTGAAAGGCGGGCTGACAGCCGCGGAGAGGGAGGGCCTCTGTTTCTCCTCAGCACAGGTACAGCCCAGGTGAAGGGGCTGCAAGCTCCCCGCCACCCCTCCTGCCTGGCCCAGGAGGGCACCAGCACCGGGCTGTGCCTCGGCACCCGGCCTCCCTGTGCAGTGCAGGGGTGCAGGGAGCAGCTCAAGCTCCTTGGGAGATCTTTCCCCAGCCAACACAGGCAGCAGCAGCGGCCAAGACACAGGTTCAGGAGCTTTGGCGCGTGTTACGACTGAGGCACGAGGTCTTCAGCCGCCCGCTGCTCTCTGTGCTGGCTAGGCAGAGGCTCCCACCCTCTTGTTTTGCTGCAAATGGCGCCTCCAAGAACCAGAGGGAGGAGCAAAGCCCACGGGTGACTCTCTTTCCCTACATCACATCTCGGATCTGCGCTCAGGGCCCCCAGAGCTGTGTCCCCTGGCCGGCGTTGCTGCAGAGGCTGTGTGGGGTGAGGGGCACCCCAGCCCTGGAGAAGAGGAGCAAACAGAACGGCTGGAGGTTTGGGAGAAATCCAGTGCTGCTGATCTCCAGCATCCCAAATGAGGCCGCCGTGACAGTGGCGTGGCAATTAATTTGTTATTGTTCGCTTAGGGAGATAAATTAATCCCTTTTTTCATTATGGCTTTCCAGCCTGTAGAAAGGGCACTTAACGTTTTGGCTTTTATCTGTACTTTCGCAGCCTAAACACTTTTTAGGGGTGGAAAGAACGAAGTGGAGTCTGTCTGATCATCTTTCTTCTCCTGAGGAGTGAGACATCTCAGAAAAGCACCAGGGATCCTGAGCATCGGACTCACGGTTCCGCCCGGGCGCAATCCAGCGCTGCCCAGGGGTCGCAGCTCTGTCCCCAGCTCCAGGTCCCTGTGCGACCTCTCTCCCTCCCCGCGTCCCCATGGGAAGCAGGCACACGGGGGGACTGAGAGCTCACGTTACTCGTACACCTCAGTGAAACATCTCACTGTGGGCGATGTTTGTCATCGGAGCAGCTCATCTTTATTCACTTCCACAAAGTCTTTGCTGGAGCAGTATCCTGCGATAGTGAACTTCCTGTCTATTGTTAAAATACCAGGTCCCTCGTCTGCCTGCAGTGCCTTCCCTTTTAATTTCATTGAGTGCTCCCTCACTGTTGAATTAGATGAAAAGTGAAGTGAAACCCGGCTGACGTCCTTAGCCTCATTTATCTTTTATACTCGCAGCACATTCGCTCTCGCGCCTTCTCCCTTTGGGACGTCTCTGCTTTTAACCTCTGCTGCTCTGACTCCCGCACCTCCAGCCCCCCCCAGACTGTGCCCTGGGCTGCCAGGTTGCGCTGAGCCCACGGCACGTCAGCCTGAGGAATTAAAAGGCATTAGGCTGGGGTTTGCCAGAGCAGCCGGGGCAGCCGGGCTCCAGGCTGAGAGCTCCTGGAGAACTCATCTTGGTGGCTGCTGGGAGCCAGGGGGAAGAAATACTGACTCCTCAAAACAACCCAACCTGTTGGTCTCATGAGACTTTTGCTGTTCAAATGATTTTCTGACTGCAGATCTTAATTGTTGCAGGTGGGGTATGAATAAAAAATTTGCTCCTTGCCCTGCGTATGGTTGTGCTGGTAGCACCCGGTGCTGGATCTGGAGCATCTCTCAGCTCACCAGGCTTGGGGGACGTGTTGCGGCTGCTCCCGCTTTCTCCAGGGACCCAGCCAGAGGCACGCCGACCCGATGCTCTGATTAAAGGGTTTGAAACATGTTTCCTGAGCCTCCTGCAAAGCAGTTGTTTCGTGCAAGTGGAAACAGCAGGAAACACAGGGCAAGATGGTGGGAGTGATGCAGGGAGATGGGCACGGGGCTCACACGCAGGAAGGGCAGAAAGGGAAAAGGGAAAAAAGAGGTTCCCACCCCCCCTTTTCCCCACAGCCAGGACTGGCTCCGCTTCCCCTGACCCACCCTGGGGCAGCCAATAAAGGGGGAATTACAGGGCTGAAGTGCCACGCTACATAAAGAGGAAGCATCAGCTAAACATTCCTGGCCCCCGTCCCCCAGCCATAATTAATACACTCAAAGGAAATTAAACCATAAGAAGAAAAAAAAAATCAAAACAGCAAAACAAACAGAACCAACCCAAACGGCATCACGTGAGGCATGGGGGTAAGCAGGCACCGACAGCCCAGCGAGACCATCAGAGGTAATTGCAGTCACAGGGCGAGAGGCTAAAACAGCATGAAATGAATCAGTTTAACAGATATTAAATTTGCAAGCCCCGGGCAACAGGACTCCATTCAGTTTATTTGCATTAATCAGGTCAGGGGAGTAACCTTGTTTTTTTCTTCCAGGAGATATCATCAGCCTTTATTTGTTTCTCATGTGAAAGTATCACAACGGATAAACACGACCTGGGAGCGGGCTGTGCCGCAGCTCAGCCTCGCTGGGAAGAGCAGCTCAGCCCCTGCCTGACCGAGCCGTGGCGGCAGGTGCTGCGGGCACGGTCTGCCGTGGCCTCGGGAGTGGGGGTTGGCCACACTCCATTCCCTGGCAGACGCCAAAGGGCCATATTGTGGCAGGGCCTCTTACAACCCCGGGAGACTGTAATGTTGAGTCGGAGTGAGTAATCAGCCACCACACCTGCACGCAAACCGCTTCTCGCCTGCCGGCGCCTCTCTGGCCCCGCTCGCTGCAGCGGGGCAGGAATCAGCGCAAGGGGAGAAGATTCTTCGGCCAAGCGAACACTTGGGCAAAAGAAAGGCTCCAAAGGCTTCTGCAGAGTCAGGAACAGCCCAGGCAGAGCTACCGCCATGGGAAAGAACCGCGTGAGCCAGTGGCTCCGTCGTTTGCGGAGGGTTTGCTTGTGGCGTTCCGCGGGGTAGCGGCTCTGGTGAGTCCCCGCGGCTCCGGCCCAGCCTGACGCGGCGGGAGCAGAGCTCGTCCCTTCAACCGGCGCTCCACCAGCCTCTGTGCCACGTCGAGGGCAGAGTGTCGGGTCAGGGGGAGCGTTGACAGGCGGATCTACACCTCATCGGCTCTGTACAGCGGTCACAGGTTCTCTGCGCCAACAACAGCGCCGGGGGGACATGGGAACGGCAGAGCCCCACGGCAGCACGGGAGGGGCTGAGGGGGTGTCGGCCCCTGTCCCCGGTGGTTCCTGTGCTCGGGGAGCCCACGTCGGTGTTTCACTGAGATGTCCCCACCCTGCAAGGACTGTCTGTGCCGAGGTGTCTCATCCCAGCAGGCAGCACGGTGGGGCTGGGGTGGGTGCGGGAGGGGGCACAGCCCGTCAGCCCCCCGGGGTACCCGCGGCTGCCCCCGAACAGTCAGGCAGAGCGTTGACATCTGCCAGGCTGCGTTGGAAGAGAGCGGTGTCCCCGTCCCTTTTACCCCCTAAAGCTGATGTTTCCGTTGGCAGGACACTCTCCTCCTGACCCCCTGGCGGGCAGGCACGTCCATACCCACCCCAGCTGTGTCCAGATGTGGCCTCTGGACACAACCACACGCCTCCTTTTCCCTGGCTCCTCCACACCGACGCTGGACACTCGCCGTAAGCTTTCCGCTGGCGGGTGGGCAGTTTGACTCTCTCCGTCCCCCACATACACGCTTTCTTCCAGAAAGGCACCAGCGTGTGTGAACGTGCACGCGCATGCGTGTGCTGTCTGGGCACGCAGGGGAATTGCGCCTGATAGTATTTGAGACACTCGGGAATACGCTAAGGGTAAATTTAGCTCTGTGTGTGTACATGTGTCAGGGAGACAGGCAGCGTGTGATGGCGTGTACCTCCACGCTCAGACCCACTGCTTCATCACCTGATGCGAGGTTGACATCCGCCCTGAGGGGTGTGTTTGAGGAAATAAAAATATCATTTTCCAAGTGATATGGATTTAAGAGTCATAAAGGGGAGCGGAGGGCTCTGGCATAGGGACCAAAAGAAGATGCACGGTGCGGCGGTGGCAGGGAGGATGGATTTGTCACATGTCATGTAAAGGTCGGTGCAGCATCCGAAAGGCCTGTGAGCCACGCGCTGCTGGCCCTGCCATGGTAGAGACCGCACCTGCTCGCGAGTGGAAGCGAGGGCTGTACGTCCCTTTGGGCATCTGCCTGCCCTTGGTTTTTTTTTTGGGGCGTGCTGCTGTCTGCTCTCAGCCCTCCCCTGGGCAGAGAGAAAGAAATTAATTTCTCAGATGCTGCTGCTTCACATTTTTGTCCCTTTACATGACCCGCAGTAGCTGCCCCAGCCCTTAAGCAGCAGGATGCTGGTGGGTACGGGCGGAGGAGTGAAGCAGTGATGGGATAAGGAGCCCCGGGGCAGCAAGGGACCCCTCTTCCCGCATCACTCCTCCAGCACCCCCGTGCTGCACCCCCAGCCCGGCCGCCAGCGCCGGCGAGGGTCAGTCTATCTCCAGTTTGCTTCCCAGTGCTTGGGGCATGAAGAGGAAGGCAGGGCACCTCCGCAATCACGTAAGAGCTCTTCCCTCCCCCTTCGCACACCTTGTTCCATGAGCAGGAGGCTGGGGGTGCTGCGGGGCGGGGGGAGCTCTGGATCTGCCATCTCAGCTCCTCCACCCCGGCAGCTGCTTCCTCGAGCTGCTGCCAGCTGCTGAGCTCCCCGCCGCAGAGCTTTGTCTCCAAACAGGGGATTATAATACATCTCATTTAGGCACTCCAGTATAATCTACTTGGCTTCTGCACATCAATACATCCTGCATTAGGTTCCCCACTCATTTTATCATTTTCCAAACAGTCCTTTCTCCTCTGCAGACTGTTAGGGAGCCAGGAGGGATGGTGCATTTGGATGGAAGAACACGGTTACTCTGGGCCTTAGTTTAGGCTGGATGAAATGGGTTGGGGCTCATCATCACCTTTATCTGTATATTTAAGAAGTAGCGACTTGGTAAGTAGCCAGGTGCCTGGTCTGGAGGAGTGGAAGCCATCGGCACAGACAGTGGCCCAGCCATGACTGAGTGAGGGTGTGAGGAAGCAGGCTCGGACTGCTTTTTGCACTAACATACTTTTAACGACTCCTGCTCCCACCTGGATATCACAAAATGATAGTTGTCTCCTTCAAAGAAAAAGAAAGAAAAATAATATTTCATTCTTCCCAGTCACAAAGAAGGCTCTAGGGACTTAATCTAGATTTCCCTTTGTATGTGCTCTTATTTCAGTCGCTGCCTCCCGTTTCCTGCAGCTTGACTGTAACCTCCCCTGGTTTTGGTGACCTGGAACTGGCTGACAACCCAAAACCTTCCTGTGCCGCCACGGGAGGTGATCATCCCCGGCCACGGGCTGGCACCGCTGCCCGCAGGGACAAACACAAGCGTGCGGAGTCCTGTGCTCGGTGGCTGTAGGTGAGCGGCGGGATGCATCCTGTGGTCTCCAGCAGTGCCCGGAACGCAGAATCGGCACTTGGGTGAGAAATGCCTCTGGGGCGCTGAGCAAGATGCTCATCCACAGAGCTGGATGTTGGATGAGAATGCTTTGGAGGGGATGAAAAGCTCTCCTCTCAGCAACTCATGTCCTCCAGGACCTGGGAGTAACCCTCCCGACCTTATAACCTCCACATGAACATCTTCATCTGGTCAACCACAAGACACTTTCCACGTGTCTCTGACAGCAAAAGAGCAGAAACCCCCAAGAAGGGTTTGCAGGGGGAGGATGACAGTGGCTCCAGCAGTGACCAGAGAGGCAGAGATGGGGCTGGGCAAGGTGCAGCCGGGTGGGCACCCCACTGCCGCTGGCCTCGGCAGCCCCGGCGGGCTGCCCTCCCTCCACAGCCACCACCCGCACAGCCTCTCCACGCCTTGCAAGCTGAACAGGCACTCCCTTTCCAATCCATCTAGCCCAGGGACGGGCTCAGAAAGGGATTTGCATGATGCCCTTGCAAGGTGGATCGTTCCTGCAAAGTCTTATTTAAATCCAAACAAGGAAAACAACCCTCCCTGCTGAGGGCTGGTGATGTGTATTTACGTACCACCCATGACAGGCGTACATTTGGGACGTACGTGCTTGTGTGGCTCTGTAAAGGAAAAAGAAGAATTCCTGTTCCTAAAGAGAAGCTGGTCTCCACAGAAAAATTGTGCTTGTGATGGGCTATGCAAGTGGTCAAAGCCTGTAGTTTTGGCGGTGCCAGTTCCAGTGCAGGAGCTTGAAATGGCTCATGAAGTGGGGAGACGGCATGCTAGATTTATGTGCAGAAACTGAAATGCATAAACATGAATGCTGTCTTCAAAGTGTTCCATGAGTCATGTGAGATGGAAGAAGAGAAAAAAACCACACGATTTTGACTGTCGGTCCCCTACTCTAGGCTCTGAACTCCAGATTTGAGCCTGGGTTCCCATGAAAAGAGGGCTTAAGGCAATCACGTTCTCTGCCATGATATCATCTACTGCCACCCACCCTGTTTCTTTCCCCAGTAATTTTGGGAGGTATTGGCCAATCTCAAAAAAAAAAAAAAAAAAAAAATTAAAATAATATGATAGAACCTCAAACTGCAGGAAATCAGCCTTTGTTAGTTCCTGTGGGCCTACAAGTTTCCTTCCAGTGTCCGGTGTGCCTTTGCAAACAGGAGAAACAAGAATGTTGCCTCGGTACCGAGGCTGGTGGGTACCAGTACCGCAGAGACCGCATTTACATGATTATCAGGCTCTCTGGTGCTTTGTACAAAATTTAAATTACACCCATACGGCAACATCACCTGCACGCCCCAGGTCCAGCTGTGGGAAGTGCAGGGTCTCCCACCTAACACCGGTTTGACTTTGTGGGTTTTCCACTATGAGTGGAACCTGTTCTCATTGATGCCGTTGGAAATCAGAGCCACGTCTTCCAGAAGAGACCACGATGCAGAAGGTGAAGGAAAAAAAGAGTCCGTGCTCCCTCCTGCTGCCCTTCCCTCTGACTTTGCAGCACTTTATTAACTTGAAGTCTTCCTTCTTGATGCCTTTCCCCAGTTCTGGCAGTGCTGCAGCTTCCCTTTCTCTCGACCTCTCCTCCCCACTGCTAAGAAGATTCCTGGCCCTACTGAGCCTTGGTCCTGACTATCCTGAGCGGACGCTGGGCTAACACAAAAGCACGGGGTCTGCTTGGGCCGCTGCTCCATGCAGCATCCCTGCCCCGTGAACCTGCCTCCCGCCGCTGCGGCAGCTGCTCTGCCTCTCCACCAGCGGGAGAGCGGGAGAGGGCATTTTGGTTTCGTGCCCAGACTCCTCACACCAGCACACTCCTAATGATGAGCAAAGAGAAAGAAGGAGTGCAGCCACCCCGGGCCTAAATATCAAAGGAAAAAAATGGTTTGAATCCGATCCATGCCAGCAAAGACTAGAAAGCAGACAGAAAAGCAAGTTCAGACCTTGATGCTAACTTTTCGAGGTTTGAGAGTTCCTGTAAGTCAGAACCGGTGGGAAAACGAGAAGCAGTCATGCTTGCCCAGACCTCGTCGGTGTTCACACCTGAAGATTAAGTTCGTCTCAAACCTGGTAGTTAGCAAAAACTGCCCTGTCCAGCAAGCGATGTTTGCGAAAACCCGTGTCCGTGCTGTCGATTAGGAAACGAACTGGGTCTGCAAATATCTGCAAGTGTCTGTAGGCGAGTGAAAAGGTTATTTGATGTGTCTGTACGTAAGCTCCCAGGTGGGGAGTTTTCTGGACCGTTTTGTTCAGGTGGAGGGGCAGAGCCCAGGAGCAGCACCCAAGGAGGGGCAGAGCCTCGGCACCCACGGAGGGGTGTAAGAGGGACCTCCCTTTCCCAGGATGGGGCCGTTTTATCCAGTTGCTAAAACTCGCTGGAGGACCGAACTCTCCTTTCAATCTCCGACATAAATTAAAGGCGAGGGCAGGCCGCTGCAGAGGGGCATGCCGGGTAGGGCTGGCTGCCTCCGCTCTGGCCTGGCAGATTGCTGCCTGCTGCATAGACGAAAGCCATCTTCCAGCCGGTGATTTAACATTCCAAGGGAGCAGATTAATGCCTGCAAACTTCTCAGTGGAAGCATTCAAACGCTAATTGGTAGTTGCAAGTAATTAAAGTAATTTACTCAGATTATAAAGAAATTTCTTAACAGTGATTAAGCAACTCTGGGACGTGTGTAGTTGTTTGTAATCACTCCCCCAGGGGGATTAAAGCTCTTGGCTGCATGTAATATGTCTTGTAACACCCTATGTGTCCTGTTGGCTCACGATAGCAGAGAACAGCTTGTTGGAAGAGATATAAATCAGGTCTGCATGCACATAAAGTACATCGCATAGGGAACAGCTCTCCTTCGTGGTCCAAGCCCGGGGAGCACGAGCTCCGCGGTGGAGGCAGACATCCCATGAGTTAGGTTTTGCTCCACAGAGCCCACGTCACCCAGTCATAAACATTGTCAAAGGAAAAGGCAGGACTCGGGGCAGGGCTGCTGGCAAACACAGCCCTTGGCGTGGGGACAGACTCGTGGGATAACTGTGGTCACTTCTGCTCATTGGTTCCCATTTGCTATCCCATAAAATAGGAATAAATCCAGTTGGTTTAGTGCTCCAAAAGTAACGAAGGAAAAGTGCCAGATATCTGTTAAGTCGCTACTTAATAGATTATACTTAGCCAATATTAATCAGCAGATTATCACTTAGATTATTTCATGTCCTTGTTATCCTGGCCAAGCCTTGAGACCTTGCTGAGCCTGGATTTAGGCTCAGGGAGACAATTCCTGCTCCGACACACAGGGAGGAGGAAGCCCACATTGCTCATCTGTGACATAAGGATTTTTCTTGCTTACATTTTACTTTCTAGTTAAGATGTTGCGCAGTGATATATTCCCTTTCTAGCCCGGCAATGTGCACACACGGCCCAGCGAGGCTCGGTGGACGCACGTCACAGATACACATCCCGGGTTTGATGTGCTTCCCGCTGGCTGGGAGGCTCCTTGTGTCTTAGGAGGGGATACTGGGGGAGGCAAAGCTCCCCTTGCCTGTCCCGCTGCCTCCAGAAAGGCTGTTTGACTCTTTGCCATCGGCTGGAGGGTGGCCCCAAAGGCCCAGAGCTGCTCCGAGGCACGACCCTGACGGCTCTGCCCAGCCCCAGAATTAGGATTCCTTCGAAGGAAGGTCTGCTCGTGCCCCGCGAGCTCTGGGGAACCCCCTGGGGGGGGCTCCTGGGTCTTTTGATGGCCGAAGCAGTGGTTACCCTGCTCAGGGTCACAGCCAGGACCCTAGGCTTGGCCTCGAGCAGCTTCCCTTTTGCTACAGGGCTCTTCCAACTTGAGGAAGATGCTTTTAAATTAGGCAATTACCAGGAAAGCATTCTCTGTGTGTTGAGACTTTCTCCTCTCTCCACCCGATGGCTGGGGTCTAATTTATTCTTCAGCATTACTAGAATTTATTTTTAGAGTTTCTTTTTCTATGTTGGGAATAAAGAATTGTAAATATTGCATGAATACTGACTGCTGAAGGATGCAAGTTTACCTGTGCAAACAAGTGTTGAGCAAACTGGGAGCTCATCTCCTGCAATTACTTTGGCACATCATTTTGGTGTTTGCTTTCTGCAATTTTTTTTTTGCCAAATGAAACCAATTGTTCAATTATGTCTTTTTCTCTCTAAAGGCAACACAGAAAGGAGGGAGCAAATTCACATTTTGTTTGTTTGCCTGACTGAAGCACGTGCCTGGGAAGAAGTCATTGTTCCGCCAGCTCCACCGATGGACAGAAATACACCACAGCCTTCAGCGGTGCCAAGGGGTGAACGCTCGGTGTTGGCATTCAGGGGCTGCACTGTGGCCGTCGTTACATTGTGCTGCACGGGACATGCTTTCCAGACACAAATATAAATAGATTTTTTTTTTTTTCTGTGTTCTGTTTACTGTGCGTAGAAATCTGATTTTCCCTAATGGTCCTTTATAAATAGTTTCCACCCACCCTCTGCTTGAAAGCTTCTCTGACTCACATTGGAAATTAGGTTCTTCCCCTCCTCGCTATTGAGAACAATTATAGCTCTTTGTTCAACGGGAATTAAGAAGCAAGAGGGCTGAATCCATCCACAGGAAAATTGTCACTCTCTTTTGTTTTCCGCCTGCAATAATTATCCTGCCAACCGCTCACTCTGACATCCTCAAACCCTCTGTGCCTCCACCAAGCATCCACCATCCCTCCCGCGCCAGCCTGCCCGCCTGTCTTGTGCTGATTCATTTTTTATTGCCTTCTGTTGGCCACATCCTTGTTTTACCTTTTCTCCCCGTTTCCCACCGCGCTGTGCCTTCCCAGGGCTGCCTGGGGTGGGAGAGGAGAACGGGGAGCGGCTGGTCCTTCGGCCGGACCCCAGGGGTCTATTATTTCTCATAAAAGGTTCCACCTCTTTTGCTGATGGAAGAGGGCCAGGCCCACGGGGACCACAGCTTAGTGACACCCCCAGGAGATGCCCTGGCCAAGGTGCCACGGCTTGACCCTTTGGGGGGGCCCAAAAGAGAGCGCAGCGCAGCAAGGGAAGGAGGCGGCCAGAAGAGCTGAAGCTCACTGGTGAATAAACGCTCTTCTCTCTCCGCAAGTCTGCTCCAGTGTGAAAACCCCTGTTTAATAGAACACAACCAAATCCTAGCCATTATTTTTTTTTTTTTTAAAGATCCAAAATGACTATCCATTGACCCCTCCAGCCACACACTCATTTTTCATTAAACTGTTCCTTGGATCTTATAAGCAGAGAAAGAGAGAACAAGCAGGCGAATGCGAGAAAACAACCGAGAGTGCCCTGGGGCTATAATAACCGAGGTAGGAACATTTTAAATTATACCTTGGGTCAAAATGATTTTAGATTGATCAGAAACCAAAATTACCCCTGAGTTCCAGTTGATTGTCTGTGTCTTGAGTTCATCTGGAGGCTGCGTTTCTCCAGCAGCCCCCATTATCATTATTATGAGGAGTGTGTATACATTGACCCTGTTATTTTAGGCAGCAGAGGAGAGGAGAAGGAGCCTTTGAACCTTAAAAACCCACCAGTTGAAGGCAGTGCACCGGCTGGAGAAATGCGCGTTAATTTTTTCTATTCTTCAAGGACCAGGTCCCTCATGGACCCCAGTGCGGAGCCCCACGTCCTGAGTGAGGAGCCCCTGGGCCACGGGGGCTGTGCCCTGCTCCTCACCCGGCATCCCAGCAGGGCATTTGGGGCAGGCTGTCAGCCCCAGCGGCACGCAGCTGGGTCGGTTTGTCGTTATCCCACCAGTAGTAACAAGACAAGACCATTTCGTAGCTGTGAATTGGGAAACAAAAGCGGTAATGGCCTTCCAAAGCGGGTCCCATCTCTTCAGCACTTTCTCACTCCCACCCTAAATGGCCACACGCGGCTTTATGTGCCCTTGGGGGCAGCCTGTGAAATCCCCTCCCAGGGCTACAGCCTGGGCACCCTGAGGAGCATCATCTCCTCAGTGTCTTTAAGCGTTAATTAAAAAAATAAAAAATCTATTTCATTCTCTATATATATATATATATGTATTTTATATAGATATATATATATAAAATCTGCTGCATGCTGTAACCCATTGTTTCGTGTTGCAACTTAATATGTATTACTGCCATTTTCCCTGTATATATATATATATATATATATTTTTTTTTTTACTAATGCTTAAAGGCACTGCAGGAGACCTCGTGCTGTCACACCCCTCAGTGGGGATCCCACCCGCCACCCCCAAGCTTGCAGACTCCGTCTGAGCATGGAAAAGAGCTTGCGGGAGGGTCCTGTGCAAGGTAATGGCTGTTTTCACAGTTTTCTAGTGTATAAAATCTGAAATATCATCATCTTGCCGGTCTAATGCACAAAACTGAAATGCTATCATCTTGTTGGTATTGTCGTGATGATGAATAATCTATAGTGACTGGGCAAGAGAAGAGCCTGTTGGGATCAGACCGAAGGAGTGACCAGTTTGAAACCTGCGGAGGAGCTTTCTGATGGCTCCACTCTAGTTATCCCCGTGGATGCTACGAGGTCTAATCAGGTGCAGAGAAGTTGGGTTTTTCCCCGGCTCCGTCTCCCAAGGATGCCCTTAGTGTGTAATTCATTCCTCTGGCATCCAGCGTGAATGCCGGCACGGCGAGGGGCGAGGTGCGGGTGGTCCCACTGCCCGCCCAGGTGATGTGACTGGTTGTCCCCAAGCCCGGGGCAGAGCCAGCCCGTCCCCCGGGTGCCTCTGAACCGCTGGGTGGTAGGTGCGGGGGTACCTGGGCTTCCATCCTCCTCCGCTCCCACCCAAGGGTAGACTTTTCCAAACCGCCCTGACTGACCTTGTTGTCTTTTGTTTAGCTCTGCCTGGCACTTGAGAGAAGGAAGGATAAAAATGACTGAATTTAAAAAATAATAATAAAAAAATATTAACTTTTAAAAGCTCAAGCTCTTCTTTGAAGTCAAGCATTAACTATGACTGCTGACACCGTCCCGTTGTAGCCTTGTCGTGCTCCCTCCCTCTCCTGGGTCTCCTGGGCGAGGGGAGCAGCAGCGCTCACCGACGAGGGAGACGTTTTCCCATTCAGCCCCGTGTCGCTCGACTCAGGGAGAAACATAACGAAGCTGCTGGGCTCCTGACGCCTCCCCGGGCTGTGAGATGTTCAACACCATCACAAGTTCTGCTTGGGTAATGCATGATTAACCCAGCACACTGTACCTGCCAGCCGGCGGGGTGCTGCAGGAAGCCTCTCCAGCAGTTAAGGTGGCACGCTAGCGAGGGGGGACAGCGGGGAAACGCCAGCCAGGTGTGGGAACGGGGCCTCAGCATGGAGGAGAGAGGTGTGTGGGGTGGGCGAAGGGGTTACAGGGGGCTTTCCACATGATCGGGGCTTTCCTGCAGCGCTGATTTCTGCCGAGCGAGACCGTGAGAACGGCTGCAGAGACGTCGCGGTGCAAAGCGATACGGGCTTGGAGTGACATGATACATTAAGCCTCTGGCTGAATATAAGCAAAACCCCTGAGCTTGCAGCTCTCAGCTCGTCATCTCCTCCAACATCCATTCCTGATGACTCTTTCAAGCCGGTGCCGCATTAGTCCCACACTGGGACGGTCGCTGTGGGACCGCGGGTCCTGGTCTAGTTCCACCGAAAGCACCAGTTGATGCTGATGCAGTTTTGCTGTGGCAGATGCCAAACTGGGCAGGCAAGGGTTATTTAACTGCAATCACATTTTGAGGAAAATGTTGAGGATATTTCCCATCCTTAAGTGGGATGAAAAAGTACAAATCTGCATCAACCACAGAGTTTGGACCTAATAATTCCCAAACTGTTTCTTGGACCTGAAACAACAGTTTCTTCAGTTTCTCAAAGGAAACCATCTCTGCGGATTTTTAAGCTGTTCAGGAATGGCAGCCTTTTACTTCTGCTTTGTCGTAACATTCTGGGTTTTCCTAGCAGTTTTCATGCTGACTCTTCGTGTTTTGTCTCCAGGACAGGTTTGTGAAAAATTGTAAATACAAAGTTTATTTTTAAGTGGTAAAAATAAACTAACTGGGAAAAGTGCTGAAACCAGTATGTTCTCCCAGGCAGTTTTGGTTTAATCTTGTCCAGAAATCAGACGACTTGATCCATTTCCTAGTGAAGGATAATTCTGTGGCCGGCTGCCGGCAGAGCCAGGCTTCAGCCCCCACAGCGTCGCTCAGACCCGGGGAAGCTGCCGGGGCTGTGCAGGCAGGCAGCCCCCGCCCGCGGTGAGCGGGGCTCAGCCACCCAAAGCTTTCCGTGCCATCGCTGGCCCCTGACAAGCTGTCAGGCTGCAACAGCCTTTGGTCTTGGCTGAGCTGCTTTGGATTTAAGCAAATGACCTCGAGGTGAAAGCTTTTGTATCCTATTACCAGTCCCAACCATCGAGGACCCGGACATTTATTTGTGTTGAGACAGAAGAAAACATCCCACGGACCAGCAGTCCACAAAGGGAAAGAGAAAAGTTTCTAGAAAAAGCAAACAAATTGTAGGTACGCTTGTGTTACATGAGTTTTAACTAAAGCCTCTCCTCTCCGCACAGCAACAGCAAACGCAGTGGGAAATAAAAACAAAATTACCACTGCAAAGCCTATAATTGCATTTCAAAACCTACAGCCATTAATTCCCACAAGCGCCAGGATCAGAACTGCAAATAAAAGCAGCCGCCGATGTGTTCTGCATTCGGGGAGATGCTCCGTGAGGGCAGCGGAAATGCTTGCGCTGCTTGTAGGAATTTTTTTACGTGTCTTTTTCCCCAAATAAAGTAATTACTTTTACAAAGCTGCCTGAGATCCCACATCATTAGCAGAACGCCGGGGTGGGATCCCAAATAGCTGTATCGTTTTTTTCAGGAGAACTGAGGGGCCTTTTCCCCCCACTAAGGCCCAGAGCTCACGCGGCCGCTTGTGGCACCACGAAGGTGTGACCCTGTGGCGGGAGGTGCCCGCGGTGCGGGGGGGCAGCACCCAGCACGGCCCGGGAGCAGCCTGGATGGGCACGGCGGGCACGCCTGCACATGGGGAAGAGCCTCTTCCAAAGCCTGACATTGATACATCTGTTTGGGCCTGAGTACAGGGATCTTACATCTTTCTTTGGTTTTCTTTTCCCTTTTCCCTTTTTTCCCTTTTTCCTTTCTCCTTTCCTTTCCTTTCCTTTCCTTTCCTTTCCTTTCCTTTCCTTTCCTTTCCTTTCCTTTCCTTTCCTTTCCTTTCCTTTCCTTTCCTTTCCTTTCCTTTCCTTCTTTCCTTTTCCTCATCCTTTTCATTTATTTTTCTCTTCTTTGTTCAATCAGGATGACAACAGTTTTTTGGGCACTGTCTGGGGTGAGCTGAAACGCTACCGAAGAGAAGGACCATCACCTCTGCCTCTCCAACAGACGAGCAAAGTTAGAAATCTTTATGCATCCCCACGCCCGTGGTGCTGCCGTGTGCCTTTAAGTACCGCAGGGCTCGCTCTGCGCTGGGCTCTGCCTACAGCCCATACAGAGCCGCTCCGCAGGGGCAGCAGGAACAGCACCCCCTCCTCTGACACGAACCCCCCGAAAGCCCCGGGGTGAGCAGCACGTGTGGGGCCAGGAGGGGCCAGGAGCCGAGCGGGACACTGGGTCCGTTCCCCTGCCCTGGCAGCCTGGAGCTGAGGGCGCATCGGTCAGCCGTAATGCATAGAAAATGCAAATGGGTTTTTACAGTCATTATCTCCACTTTCAAATAACCCGTGTTTTAATTCAGCTTTAATTAAAGGGGGGAAAAATATGCCCAGGTAAACAATTTCCAAGCAGATGATGGGTCAGAGCAACAGACAATTCCTTTGACCCAACAGGCCCAACTTTTTGAAACTTTTAATTAAAAACACTGAAAATATTGCCCCAGTAAATTGCCCAGAGACCCAGGCCTTTGAAGAGATATAATTAGGGCTATTTGGCCCCACGCGGGATGCTCCCGGTGACTAAGCTCCACAAGTGAAAAGCGCTCCTGTTTCGTGGCGGGAGCTGAGGTGGTCTGCGTGCGTGTCCCTGGGGATGCCCATCCCTCGCGAGTTCCTGGGAGGGTCGATCAGGCACTTTCTGTCGCTCCTGGGCCTCTCCTGATGCTGTGGCTTCCTCTGCTACAGAAAGATGGAGGAAGCAAAACCTAAATAAAGGGTTTCTGACAGGATCTGAAATTATTTTTAGTCCTGAGAGTTGACTTGTATGGAAGATCTCTGCCCGTTTTCTAACTCCATAGGATGTCCCTCACAAAGTCACTGAGGCCTCCTGACACTCTCTGTAAGCAAGACACCAGAGCCAAGCTCCTGCTCAACCGGTCCTTCGGGTCAGCGTTGGGATGCACGGTGCTCTGTTTCCATCGTTAGGAACTAAATCTGGTTTTTCAAGGTCTGTAGCTGTGGCCAGGTTTCCCAGGCTTCTCTTTCTGCCATTTTTCTTAAAAAATTAAATCAACAAAAGACCTTCCAGCAACGGATGCTTTCTGGGACTTGTTGGTGGACATCCCCTGCTTCCATCGCTCTCCTCCGATGCCGTCATGTGCCGCTGCATCCCTCCTGCTGCCGGTCCCATGGCTCCTCCCCATCCAAAGGGGACTCGAGGGGTGGTCTTTTTGTTGCTACGTGGGAGTTAAATACCACAGCACTAAATTGACTCGGAGAAGAAAATATTTCACAGTTTCTACCACTAGAATTTCTGTTGCAGCTTCAAAGAGAGCACACTGCTTTCTGAGGAACGGACAAGAATTCAATAGAGCTTCCCCTGAGCACAGAAAGGCTCCTGCTGCCATTGGGTAGGAAGTTAGAAAGAGAAAATATTTTGAAGAAATCGGAACAAGGAGGCAGGAAAATGTAAGTGGCTGCACAATAAAATTAAAATTAAAAAAATAAAAGAAAGAAAAAAGAAGTACGTGCTAGAGATGGAGCCGCTCTAGGAATGAAAGAGCTGTGACGGGCATGTGTTGATGCCACCAGGCATAACAGAAATGAAAGAAAAATCAGGATAGTGATTTTTTTTTTTTTTTTAGCATTTACTCCAAAAACACTCGCTCAACACAGTGCAATCTCTTTGATATGAAGGTTAATTGAAAGAAATGGTACAGACCCCTTGGAACTCGGTCTTAAATAGCTCCAAAGAAGAAAAGTTTTGAGCAAATAAAAGAAGACAAAGAAAGTGCAGTAGGCGCAGAAAAGCAGAAGATTTAAGAAAGACTTGGGAGAGCAAACAGGACACCCGTGCGCCCGGCTCGCACAGCGCTCTTGCCGCCGCAGCCTGCGTGTCCTGCCCGTGTCAGGCTGTGCCCTCTTGCACCAGAGCAGTGTGCGGTGTAAAGCCAGGATGTTACCCCAGAAATATTAAATGCAAACTATTATAAGCTTTTCCCTGAGTGGTGATGCAAACCAGAAAGTAAAGCAAAAAGGACTGAAAGTTACAGTCAGACTCATAACTTCCTCCCCAGGCCTTAACTTGAGCCATTGCTGAGGTCACGAACCTCCACTCGAGGACATTTTTAGAAGTCTGTAGATCCTGTTTAATATTCTTCCCCCAGGCCTCTTTGTTCCTTCAGGTTTTGGCCAGAATAAGAAATGAAAACACTGAGCTGGGAAAGCCGGGAACAGTTCTTGGGGTCTGCAAATCCAACAAAAGTCACCATGGGGTGCAAACGTCACGGGAGAACTTCTGTGCAATAGTTTCAGAGTGAGTTCAAGATCAAAAGGGTTCAAGATACTCATCTGAACTGCTGGATGCTTCGCGGAAAATTTTTGCCTTGTCTCTGGTCAGCACTTCTCCAAGCCCAGCTGTCAGCGTTTCTACAGCCTCTGCCACGGCGCTATCTGCTCGCAGGACACGCGTGAGCTCCCACCCACAGCACTGCGAGACTTCTCTCTGCTCCTCTTCTTGGCAGGGCGCACCCCGAGAGCCAGCCCTGTCCCTGCACGGCCCCCCCCGAGCCACCCGAGTTCCGCCGGCCCCGGGAACACGCCCCGCCGCATCGGCTCGAGGCTCCCATCCGTGGGGTGAACGTCTGCTGGAGAATTTCTAACCCTTGGCTCCATCGCCAATATTTGAGCTATGCTGTAATTGGCCATAAAAGTCTCATGGTATTGTTTGTGTGCCTTGATTAGCTGAACATGAAAAGCACTTACAATGCAAATTTCCCTTTAAAATTCTGTTTCCTGCAAATCCTCAATGAATCAGCTGTTGAAATCTCCCACTGAGAGCACTCTTGCCAGTAAAAGTTGATAGTGCTAATGTTTATGGAGTGGGAACACAAAAGGGGGAAGAAGCAGCTAAAGCAAACTAATCTGAGCCGTCAAATATTTGCAGAAAAATACGTACATTATCTGCCCCAATCTGTCCCTGATGTTTCACCCCACGCCCAGCCGAGATTGATAGCCACATACCCAACCTCTTTCCTTTCATGAATGAAGATGCAGCTGTGTTTTCTTTGTTCATACTCCCCTTTTCAAATGCTGCTGTTGCCTTATTGAAGTCTTTGAAAAACATTCTGTATAGAAACAATTCTGCCGACACATCGGTTTTCTCTGTGCTTTCCTCTCCCTGCTCCTTCTTTACCACCGAGGACATTTGCATGACAATGACCGCAATATTTCTGAAGCCATCACCTGGCGGCTCAGTTTCTGCTGTTGTCCTCCCTGTGAGGTCATTTCCCCTGCGCGATGATGTCATCGGCCTCGGGGCCACGTTTCTGATGTCAGGAGCGGGTGGCTGGGGGCTGCAGGCGGGGATGTGGCTCTGCCTGGCACACGGACACCAGCCTCTTCCTCCCTGGCCCCCTCTGTCCCAGCCCACCCCACCCTCTCCCTGTGGCCCCGCTGGAGTTTTCCTGCCCCCCAACCACAGGGGACAGCTGCGAGGGCTGTAGCACGAGGACCATCACAGCCTCGGACTGCTTGTTTCTAGGAGGAGATTTATCCAGGCACAGGCTTCCCGGAGAAACTCTGGGGCAAAAGAAGCCGAAGATCAGGGCCCTGCATGAGAAGAGAATGGTGGGGAGGGGCTCCTCCAAGAAAGGGGCATTTTATCCCCACAAATACTTTCTGCTCGGCCAAACCGAAGAGCCCAGCAGTCCCCTCGCTGCCTTGCACGCGCAGGAACGGGTCCAGGTCTTGTACCAAAACTTGGTCTCACTCTTGGTGGGGTGGGAGCAGGGCTGGAGGCGCGGTCCTGCACGGCAGAAGATGCTGTTGAAATGGGTTTAAAGATCTGTGACAGCTTTTAGGAAAAGTCCATAGTCTTGGATGCTACCAATAGTCATGGGTGCTACCAGGCAGGAGGGATGACTTGGATCAGTCCGTTGCGGTGCCAGAATTCCTAGTTTCACTGAGATCCTGGCTGAAGCGGGCTGCGGTTCCCAGACCCTCCGATGGGTCCCACCAGCTGCAGCAGCACGTCATTCCCAGCACTTGTCTCATCACACCGGACCCTCCTGGGAGGCCAAGGGGTGTGTGTGTGTGTGTGTGTGTGTGTGCGTGTGTGTGTGTGTGTGCACAACGGGTCACCAAGCTCCACTGAACCCAGGGACCATCTGTGTGGCGATGATTTGCAGAAAATGCTTCCTGAGGAAAAATTCTACCCTGACTTTCTACTGATCCAGACCACTCTGGGAAGAAATAAGAAGTACAGAAACATCGTACAAGATTGCCTGGTGCAAAGAGACCATCCAAGATACAGATGCTGAGATATAAAGCTGTTCCATCTCTTTCAGCATCCGCAGGTTCCTTCCTTCTCAGTTTCTGCTGCGGAGCTCTCCTTCTTCTGCCCGCTGTTTCTTCTTCCTTCATGGCAGCACTTGAACCAGCCATTTTTTAGTGTCAAACCCCCATCCCGAGCCCTGGACAGGCTGTCTGATATCACATCTCACCCTGAACTTGCTGCTCAGAAGGAGAAAAACCCCAAAGCCGGGGCCAGTATATACTGGACTGGCCTCCCCTCTCCCTCAGCGCTGACGTAGGGGACAAAACTGGGGAGCAACGGCTAAAGCAGACAGGAGGCAGCACGGCACAGTGCTGGGACCCCCCCTCCAAACAGCACATGAGCAAACTCTTTGTGTCCCGTCCGACGGGCAGAGAGCCCAGGTACAATCCCAGATCAATCTGATTTTGAGTATGTAATTTTTTAAATCTCCCATTACTGTCACGGCCTCAACCTTCCCTTCCTTTATTTACCAGATGGTATTTTTTCCATCTTATCTTCTTTCATCAAAATCTTGTTTCCTCCTGCTGGAATCACCACATTCCTGATCTATATGCAGATTAAACCCTGGGAACAGATGCTATTGTCAACTTTTATTAGTTTATTGCATTAAGAAAGGAAGATATCTTTGCAGTCATTGATATAAAATAAGACTCCCCACTTCCACCGAAAGCCTCATCTCCTGTAAGCGACAGCAAGAAAACAAAGGCTCCCCTGAACCGGAGCCATAGTCACAAATCAGGGCCCGTGTATGAGCTGTAGACAATACCCGAGACTTCTGGGACAAGCAGAACGATCCCCCAGCGCGTGCGATACCCTTGTGCAGAATTCCGCGTTCAGCAATAAGCCGCACGAAGTGAAATTCATTCCCCAGGATAAGCAAACGATGAGGCCACTTTAGATATTTGTATTACTCTCTCTATTTGTACTCTACTTAAAACGACGCTCTCCCCTCCCATCCGCTGAGCACCATCTTTTCAATTACGGGGAGGTTTCTGCCATGGCCTCGCGCTTTTCTCCTTTGCTGCTTATACATTTATTATTTACACATAGGCCTCCAGCTGCAACTCTCGTGCTGGAAAAAAAAAATCACTCGGCGCTCTGTTCAGTGAAAGATAAGAGAGGCAGGAGAGGTGCCAGCTCCGTGAGAAGGGAAAGGAAGAATAAATACCCACAGCTTTTTTTTTTTTCTCCCCGCGCTCGTTGGGAACTTGTACTTGGCTCCCGTGGGCTGAAGGAAACCGCTGTTAATCAATGGAGCATTTCATATTTCCTAGGCTGTTGGACTAGACGACCAGTCTAGGTCCCTTCCAACTGGAAACCTATTCTATTCTATTCTATTCTATTCTATTCTATTCTATTCTATTCTATTCTATTCTATTCTATTCTATTCTATTCTATTCTATTCTATT
>NW_020799100.1:22858750-22871766 GCF_003259725.1 Athene cunicularia | reverse complement strand
AGCCCCTTGCAAAGGCAACAACATGCAGCTGCTGACAGTGATTGCTGGAGCTTTGTTGTTTCTGCATTTTTTATTTTTTAATTTTTTTACCTGCTGTTGTAACACTGCTAGAACTAAGGAAACGTTTAATCACACCTACCAGCTCTGCTGCAAGAGGGGATTTCGGAGATAAAACATCAGGACCAAACCCGAACTGCAGAGAGCGTTGAGGTCTTTCAGGACTGCCGGGAACGAAGGCGTCAGTTTAAATTGCACTGACAAGAAGTTGCCTTTGGTGCTTCCCTGCTGAACCTGCTTTGGTTCAAATGCAAGTCAGCAAGCGTGGAAGTGACTGGTTAATGGAGTTAAACGCTTCCATCTATGCGAGGCAGCCGGAGCTTTACCTGCAGTAGCTGCCGTGCAGTGTGGTCACTGACAGCACCAGGACTGAACCACGATGCCTGGGCAGATGTAGGGGTTAAATAATCCCCCAGAAGCGATCCCCCCGCCGCAGACGATGGGAGGAGGTCAGCTTATGGGGCAGGGTGGAGAGGCACCGTGCAAGCGAGCCAACTGTAGCTGAGCTGGGAAAGAAATCAATCTCTTTCTGCTTTTCTGAGTCTTTGCACAGAGTCGCTGTGACCTGGCAGAACATGAGAATAAAAGAGTGAGCTCGGGTGGGTGCCCGCTCGGGTGGGTGCCCGCTCCCGGGGCAGGCAGCAGCTCCACTGTGGGCTGGGCTGCTTCAGCCAGGGAAAGCGAGCAGAGAGACAAGTGTTTGGCAGCAAACCTCATTTTCTGAAGAGCTCTGCCTCACCTGGTTCTGTGGCCTTCAGGTTAAGTAACAGCAGCAGTGCGGGCTTGGCCAGTCAGCGCTAAAAATACATGCCCCATTAACCCAGTTACATGCCCAGCAGTGAGAGGGAGCAGAAATCTGCCTCAATTCCCCTCAGCAGCGCCGTTCCCCTGTGCCCCCCTGCTCCCCCTCCCCAGAAGCACTTGCAGAGCAAATGCACAGTGCTCTGGGATGTCTGCCAGGAAAACATCATAAAATGTAAACCAAAGCTTTCTCCCTAAAAGCACAGTTTAGCCTGGTTTCTCTTACATAGATGTGTATAAGAGACAGATCCTATCCTATCCTATCCTATCCTATCCTATCCTATCCTATCCTATCCTATCCTATCCTATCCTATCCTAATCTCCTCGATGGAGCGAGGTAACGTAACCATGATGCTTCGTTCTAGACGCAGAGGCACAGCCTGGGCATGTGTGTGCCCCTCCGCAGTGCCAGCTCCCTCCCGGCTCCCTCCTGGCGTGCTCCCTGCACCCTTCAGCTCCCCCCTTACAGCTCTCCACTCCCTCTTGTCTCTCTTGATGAGGTCTGACAAGCCGGGGCAGTTGAAAAGCAGCGGCGGCTCTAAAAAATGCACATGTGGGGTGCAGGAGTGGGGAGCAGGGGCAGGCTCGGTGTTGGACAGACGTGGCTCCCCTCCTGGAAACCATTTTCTTTTCTCCCCGCGCCATGTGCAGTGCTGGGGGAGCAGCTGGGATGTGTGGGGTGTTGGGAGCAACCACTCCCATTGCGGGGCATGTTTCGAAGCCCTGCAGCCCGGGAGATCTCCGTCTCCTCCCTCATGCCATGAGGCCGGTGATGGGCATGATGGACAAATCCCCAGCAGACCCTACAGCTCCAACCCAGAGAGTTTAAAAAAATGCCAGAGGAGCAGTTTGCTGCCACTTGTGGGGAGAAAAAACAAGTGAAAGAGCAGAAAGGGAGATGTAAGAGAAACCAGGCTAAACTGTGCTTTTAGGGAGAAAGCTTTGGTTTACATTTTATGATGTTTTCCTGGCAGACATCCCAGAGCACTGTGCATTTGCTCTGCAAGTGCTTCTGGGGAGGGGGAGCAGGGGGGCACAGGGGAACGGCGCTGCTGAGGGGAATTGAGGCAGATTTCTGCTCCCTCTCACTGCTGGGCATGTAACTGGGTTAATGGGGCATGTATTTTTAGCGCTGACTGGCCAAGCCCGCACTGCTGCTGTTACTTAACCTGAAGGCCACAGAACCAGGTGAGGCAGAGCTCTTCAGAAAATGAGGTTTGCTGCCAAACACTTGTCTCTCTGCTCGCTTTCCCTGGCTGAAGCAGCCCAGCCCACAGTGGAGCTGCTGCCTGCCCCGGGAGCGGGCACCCACCCGAGCGGGCACCCACCCGAGCTCACTCTTTTATTCTCATGTTCTGCCAGGTCACAGCGACTCTGTGCAAAGACTCAGAAAAGCAGAAAGAGATTGATTTCTTTCCCAGCTCAGCTACAGTTGGCTCGCTTGCACGGTGCCTCTCCACCCTGCCCCATAAGCTGACCTCCTCCCATCGTCTGCGGCGGGGGGATCGCTTCTGGGGGATTATTTAACCCCTACATCTGCCCAGGCATCGTGGTTCAGTCCTGGTGCTGTCAGTGACCACACTGCACGGCAGCTACTGCAGGTAAAGCTCCGGCTGCCTCGCATAGATGGAAGCGTTTAACTCCATTAACCAGTCACTTCCACGCTTGCTGACTTGCATTTGAACCAAAGCAGGTTCAGCAGGGAAGCACCAAAGGCAACTTCTTGTCAGTGCAATTTAAACTGACGCCTTCGTTCCCGGCAGTCCTGAAAGACCTCAACGCTCTCTGCAGTTCGGGTTTGGTCCTGATGTTTTATCTCCGAAATCCCCTCTTGCAGCAGAGCTGGTAGGTGTGATTAAACGTTTCCTTAGTTCTAGCAGTGTTACAACAGCAGGTAAAAAAATTAAAAAATAAAAAATGCAGAAACAACAAAGCTCCAGCAATCACTGTCAGCAGCTGCATGTTGTTGCCTTTGCAAGGGGCTGAGCTCTGCAAAGCTTCAGCCGTGGCCCTTGGCGAGGGCAGGATGGCCGGGGCAGAGCCTGGCCCCGGGGCGGAGGGGCTCTGCCACCATCCCCTGCCTTGGCCCCTGCTGTCAGGATGGTTCCCCATCCCGCCTCCTCTTCAGGGGTCACCTCCTGCCCAGGCGATCGCTCTGCAGTGCAACCCGTAATCTGAGGGCGCTTAAATAAATTCTAATTAGAATCTACATTCCAGCATGGCCTGAGGATTTCCCCCACACTCAAAAGCTGTTGGTTTCTTTTTCCCTTCTCCTTTCCCCTCTCTTTTTATGTTTTTTTTTTTTGTTTTTTTTTTTCTTTTTTCCTTGTTAAACTCCAGCCCGATTTGTCCAGCCTGAGTTGGCAGAAATGAGCCATCCTGCACGGCACGAGGGAACAGGAGTGAGTCTGTGGGTGTAAGAGGGAACCTGTAGCAGGGCTGGGAACGGCACGCTTGGCTTGGGGGCTCAGCTGTGATATGAGCTGGCTTCCCCTTTATTGATTGCAGTAATGCCGGGGATTTGGAACGAGCTGGATTGGGTAATGGGCTATAATTTGGTCCAGGTTTAGTGAATACATTGTTGGATATCCAAAAGAGAAAAAAGGAACAAAAACTCCGAGGAGATTTCTGGGAGGAGGCAGAGACCAGGGCTGAGTATCTGCCTGTTCTCGGAGGCTGCTTTTCTCACGGGGCAGCGCCTTGCATCATCCACCAGCTCAGCAAATTACAACTTAATCCTTTGTGGTGGCTTTGGGAAGGGGTGAGGCTGGGAAGGGAGAGGGGTGGGAATAAGGAGCCATGTGAGATTTTTGCGCCTATCATCAGCCAACTGGCACGCCAAACTCCCGGCTGCTCCTGAGCCTTCCTGGCTTTTCTGGAGCAGCGTTCGATGATTGATCCTGACACACCAGCGGACACTTGTTTCCCTTCCTAAAAGAAGGTCAGACCCCAAGCTGGCCCCAGGCAGCCCCAACACACCCATCCTCTCCTCCTTTTCTCTTTTCCCTGCATTTTTCCCCTCTCCTGCATCCTCTGGGAGTCCTCCCTGCAGCAAACCCGTGAGATCTCGAGCAGAGAGCCAGCGCCGGGCTGGTTTGGGGTTTGCAGCGGGAGCAGTGGGTGTGGAGAGGGGCTGGAGATGCTCGGGTACAGCGAGGACAAGGGTGATGGCCGAGGGACCCCCAGCCCCTCCGGAGCAAGGAGGGGTCCCGGCTGTGTGCTTGCTGCTGCCCGACGGGCTGGGGGAGGGAGAGTTTCAAAGGAGCTCATCCCAAGGCCACATCTGCTGCATGTGTTTAAACCAACTCATTAAAGTTCCTGAAAGGCCTAAAAAATGAGTAATTCTCTAAATGAGCGAGTCTATAATAGCCCTCTAATAAGCTATAATAGGAGACTTGTGTGCCGCTGAGCGTGCCTCCGGAGTTCGACGGGCTGCGCGGGGGCCCCCCCGCCCCGAAAAATGTGGGGGCTGGAGCACGAGGAGCAACATGGGCACGTGGCAAGATGGGTGCCCGGCTGGCGACCAGGGGGCGAAGGGCCATGAGCAGCTGGGGATAAACGGATGTCAAGGCTCTGCCGAGTAGCAAAGCCTCCACGGGCGCGGGGAACCAGGCTCCGGGCAGAGCGGGGTGGCCGCGCCGCCGCGAAGGGCTGAGCTCGTGGTGGTGTTCTGGGCAGGGGGATCTTTGTCTTTTCCTTCTGGCAGTGCACAGTGAGGCACGGGAGCCCAGCAGGGATGAGGAAGACGTAAAATACTCCAGTAAAAATCTTGGGGTGCTCTTGGCACCCACCTGTGCTTCCCCACGGGTGCTGGTGAGCTGGGCGGGTGGGGGCTCCTCACGTCCTCTCCACGGGAGGATCCCGCTGCCAGGATGGAGGCCAGGCAGCGGGAAGGGGGGGGCACTCCTCTGCTGGGATGCTCCAGTTTTGTTCCAGCTGGATCTGGTGATTTGAAAATTGTTGGGATTGCTTTTCCTTTTCCACCAAGCCAACATGTCAACATATGCCGCCTTTTCACGAAACACCTACCATGGCTGCAGCCTCCTCCCAAACATCAGCTGTGGGATGGATCTACCAGCTTTCACCAGGGCTGGGGCTGGCTTCCAGTCAGCAATGTCCCACTGCATCGCAACTGAGCAGATGACATTTTACTGGGCTTCCAAAGAACTGGAACATATTGGAAACTTCAGGATTCAAGATGTTCTGCTCTTGTTGTGAACAGCTCATGCTGCTATATTGGTGAGATGATGTACCAGTCTCTTGGCATTTTTCCGTGCTGTGACATCATGATGGGACATAACTTATCGAGCTGTGCCTCCACAGGCAACCTGAGCTGCACGTCCCACCCGCTCCGCTGGGACTCGGGACAGCTTTGTCCTTGGGGTGAGGATGTTTCTCAGCATGTGAGGGATTGTGGATGGGAGTTAGAGGTCTAGCGCAGCCTCCGCTCGCCCAGAGTTGATGTGCCACCTCGTGAACAGTACGTGGAGCCACCGGGATGTGCAGCAGATGGGGATCCGAAGGACAGTCGGAACTGCGTTCCTGTCATGTCTTGAGACACTTCACAAGCTTTGCTTCGTTTCATAAAGCTCCAGGTCCTGGGCAAAGCAGGAGCCTGAAATGAAGGATTTTATTTAAAAACATCCTTGTGGCCACAGGGAAAGGAAACTTGAGAAATAGGAGCAAGGTTTACCCAAAACACCCTGAAAGGCAACGGAAGAAACCCCATCATCCTGCTCCATCCCACGAGTTGCAAGTTTAGATTTCTTTAAAATTTTTTTAAGTTAGACTTGACTTCTAAACTCTTGGGTTGTCATTGCGGTGTTATTAAATAAAATCATTTAACCCAAACCAGAGACTCCCTGCTTCCTCAGGAGTGTTATTGCAGGCTGGGCCGACCATTGGATTTCCTCTTTCTGAGGTCACCTGTGCTGGAAATAGGGCCCACAAGTGAGTCAGATGTTTCTCAGCAAACTTCAGGGCTGCTAAGTTTGTGAGCTTCTCAATTAATAATCCTGAAGTGCTTTTTCCTTCTTCCGGAGTAGGCACAGCATTGGGACGCGGTTCTCAGAGCCGCCCCCAGACATCGCCCGGTGCTTGGGAGTCACAGGCACGTTACAGCCTGATGTCAGTGATGCAATCTCGGCTGCTGTTTATTTATTCAATTGTCTTCATTAAATTCCAGTTAGTCATACAGGTGTCCTGTCCAAGAGGAAGGTCAGGGAGAGGGAAGGAAATAGAAGGGAAACAAAAGCGAGCCTGTGAGATACACAGATGCATCCTTTGCTGTGTCCAGGGATGCGAGCACTGACCCGCAGGCTTAGAGACTGCAACTGTGTGTGTGTGAGCACGTGCGTGTGTGTGAGCACTTGTGTGTGCTGGCAAGACCATGAACAGCGCTGGAAAAGGACAGTGACGGGACCCTCCCGGCCCCTTTGGGGCTGGAGCACATGGCTGGGACATCCTGGCACACCCGGGACATCGTCCCTCTTGCCCCTCGTCATCCCCTCAGCTCCGGGGCCGGGGCTCAGCTCTGGCTTATCCCGGCTGAGCCCCAGCACAGTGGCAGGCGCTGAGCAGCCGCCTGGCTTGCCAAGATCTCTCAATAACCAAATCCGACTGGCACAGCCCTGCCAGCCCCCAGCTCCCTGTCGTGTTGCTTAATGCCGGGAAGAGCTCTCGGTGCTGCTGAAGACAAAATGTGGCCATTGTCTTGTCTTTATTAGGGACTTGAGATGAAATGTTATAGCCTTGCTGGTTGCAAGAGGATATCCCTCCTGAGACGGGCAGGCAAAAGCTGCTGGAAGCAGGCAGTGTACCAGCCTCAGCTGCTGGATGCATTTACAGGCTGAAATAGGTATTTCCTCTGTTAAAGGGAGCAGCACTTGCCCACACCACTCTGGAGGCAGTGGGACGGGCAGAGGAGCTGTGCTCGGCCGTGGGGAGGGAGAGAAAAAGGAAGGAAGGAAGGAAGGAAGGAAGGAAGGAAGGAAGGAAGGAAGGAAGGAAGGAAGGAAGGAAGGAAGGAAGGAAGGAAGGAAGGAAGGAAGGAAGGAAGGAAGGAAGGAAGGAAGGAAGGAAGGAAGGAAGGAAGGAAGGAAGGAAGGAAGGAAGGAAGGAAGGAAGGAAGGAAGGAAGGAAGGAAGGAAGGAAGGAAGGAAGGAAGGAAGGAAGGAAGGAAGGAAGGAAGGAAGGAAGGAAGGAAGGAAGGAAGGAAGGAAGGAAGGAAGGAAGGAAGGAAGGAAGGAAGGAAGGAAGGAAGGAAGGAAGGAAGGAAGGAAGGAAGGAAGGAAGGAAGGAAGGAAGGAAGGAAGGAAGGAAGGAAGGAAGGAAGGAAGGAAGGAAGGAAGGAAGGAAGGAAGGAAGGAAGGAAGGAAGGAAGGAAGGAAGGAAGGAAGGAAGGAAGGAAGGAAGGAAGGAAGGAAGGAAGGAAGGAAGGAAGGAAGGAAGGAAGGAAGGAAGGAAGGAAGGAAGGAAGGAAGGAAGGAAGGAAGGAAGGAAGGAAGGAAGGAAGGAAGGAAGGAAGGAAGGAAGGGGTGCACACCCCAGAAGGTGTGAACAGGGTGGAGGGTGCAAAGAGAAGGTGGTGCCCTGGATCTAGAATTACGGGGAGGACCCATGTGGGGACACCAGGGAGCACTCCCAGGGACGGAGGTGGCCTATCCACCACACCCTGCTCTCGGTATTCCCAAGCATTTGGGCTCTGATCTAACTGGAGCCTGGGCCCTCCTCTTCTCTACCCAGACACAAGTTTCTCTGGAAACCAGGGAACAGGGGAAAATCCTCCCACCTCCCAGCTGCCCGCAAGGCTCATGGCTACAGAGCTGCCTTCCTCCCCCTCTCTCACACCTCCCTCCATTTCTGCAAGATGTTAGATCATTTTTCCAGTTCCTCCAGGTGTCCATAAAACTCCAGATTCCTCAGTGGAGAGTGGAGCAGCGGTGAGGAGGAAACCCAAAGCCACAGCAGTGCCCCCTCCCCACAGCTTTTTCTGGGGGAGGGGGGAAGCTCAGCGGAGGGCAGGGACATTCAGCGTCTCTCTCAAGCAGGAGACACTCCAGATGGGCAAGAAGCTCCCACCTTCACCCCATGAACACCAAGTGACTTTTGCTGCGGCAAAGCCCCAGCCAGCGTGCCCCGGTTTGCCTCTTGCCCCCATTTCCCTAGGAGCCACCATTTTTTGAGGAGGGTGGGGAGAAGTGAGGATGGGGAAACCTTCAGCTTATGGCAGGAAGGTGCAGGGCTGCCCGAGACCACCGAAGCCCTGAGGTATAACTGCCAGACACCCCCCCAAAGCCTCCCACCCCAGGGAGGATGCCGGCAGTCTGGCCACGCTGGCTCGGTGCACCGTGGAGCGTGAAGCCGTCCGGGTTGGCCCGCGGCAGGGAGGTGAGAGCAAACAGCTCCATTGGGCACCGGGAGAGGGATGGTTGGAGGATGAGGTGGTGGCAAGCAGCAGTTCTGCTGTGGACCTTCCTCACATCTGGGAAGTCAAAAAGCTTCTTGCTGGGGGAAGGGGACAGGGCTGGGGCAGGTGGAGATGGTGGAGTGGGGTAGGAAGGGACTGCAGAAGAGAGAGACGATTTAATGTTTTCTTCTGTTTCCTTTTTTTTGCAGGCAGAAATGATCTCATGTTTTGTCTAATCTAAATTCTGTCAAGCAAGCAGGGAGAAGAAAAAAAGAGAGACGGAAAGCGAGCAAGGGAAGGCTACGCAGTTAATAAAAATCTGCTAGACACATGTTCCCTGAGCTCAGAGAGCAGGAAGGGGGAACCAAGCTGCACGGAGCCTTCGGAGGGAATGGAAAGGCGGGCTGGGTTCTCTGAAACCCCTGTGGCGAGTTCCATCCTCTTCTTCACCTGGGAGGGAGCACTCCGGGCCAGGGCACACCGTCCTCGGGCTGTGGGGCCTCCCCGTTGCAAGCCGGCTGTGGTCACTGATGGTTGCCAATGAGTCTGGGCTAGTGGCCAGACCAAGACCCCCGTGTCCCTTTACCTGTGTCTCTGGTTCCTCCCAAGGTTGCTCGGAAGGAAGGAATGCTGAACAGGCCAACGGCTTTCCCTCCTTCGTGTGGCATGTTTGCTTTTCCCATCTCACTCGCTAAATCATACGGAGCAGGACAGATGCTCCCTTGGCCGTGCGTGTGGAGGGAGGCCGAGGGGAGGCTGAGAAAAGCCTTTTTTTTCCATTCTCATCCTCCACAAAGGTTTTCTCACCTGATAGATTTCACTGGCTTTTTATTTTTCTTCCCGCAGCATCCACATGTGGAGGAGAGCAGGGCTGTATGAAGCACGGCCAGGAGGACCAGCCTGCTGCTTGGTGCGCGTTCGGAGCCAGCAGGAACCAGTCAGAAGAAGCTGTGGTGGCTTTTGTTTAAAACGTGGCTTTTCTCAGCCAGATCTGCTCACTGCCTGGCTACAAAAACATTTGTGCCAGCAAAAGGCGGGAGGTGTTATGGGGGTAGAAAGTGGAGGCTGGAGATGGGAGCAGTCCAGCTTCTCTCCACTGCTGGCTTAGGGTGGCAAATGCGAACGGCAGCGTTACGCTGGCTTCTTGTCACATCGCCGCTCAGCTGCCAGCGTGATGACTTCCCAGGGGAGAGGAGGCCCTGCCGCTGTCCCTGCCTGCACAGCGCATCCCCCTGCTGAAGATGTCTGCTTTGGCAGCCGCTCTCTGGCTGCAACACGTTGTTTTCTGGTCTCTCTGTCTTTCCTCATCGACAGGGTTCAGCCGGGCCCAGTGTGCCCCCAAGCAGGCAGCAAACCCCCCAGCAGGACAGCCTCAAAGTGCCTTCCCCACGGACGCCCACAGGAGATCTCTGGGTGATAACTGCTGCCAGGTTCGCTGGCACCCAGCTGTGGCTCCCGGCGTTGCACCGATCCACAGGTCATTTTAACAAATGAATCGCGGTCGTAGGTGAGTAGGTGGGATGTGCCTTTTGCGTTGGACTCCAAAGACGCCTTTTTTCAACCCGTCAGAGCAGGGGCTGCTGTGAAGGCAAGAAGCAGCACGGCTGTGGTTGGCACCTCCTGCCAGTCCTCATCCCCGACGTGGCCGGTGGTGCTCAGTGCCACCCGGCCAGTGCCCGCATCCCCCTCCCCATGACACAGCCCCAGGGGGTCCTTGCGAGGGGACGGTGTGAGGAGTTGGCCCAAGGAGAGCGACTGGACCGCAGGCAGGGTCGGGGGAGAAGTTATGGAGATCAAGGAGGGTGATGGAAGAGTTTTGATCGAGGTCTCCAAATGTGGATCCTGAAATACATTCCCAGGCCACAGAAACCACTCTGGAAAATCCGCTTCGCATTACGTGCTGTCAGGGACTGGGATGGGGCACGGAAGAGCAAAGCTGAGCAGCGCAAGCCCAGACGGGGCCTCCCGGTGTCGATTAACAAAACAAACAAACAGTGTTGCCCATAATGAGCTCCGGCTTCGAGGGAGAACGGGCGATTAAACCAGGATGCCACCGCTGCCATGTGCTCTCGGGTTTGGGGCGAGGGCCCCGTGCCTTGCAGTCAGACAGTGCCCACGGCCCCTCCCGGATCCCTGGGGCAGGTTCCTCTGAGCCCCACAGCCTGGTCCGCGGGCACCGGGGGATGCCACTGGCATCTTCCTGCGAGTCCCCAGATGTTTTGGTCTCTCACATTCCCATTGTTTTACTGCAGGGCAAAGCGTTCAAAATCCAGCCCGAGTCCTGCTGGGAGGGATCTTGTAAGAGCAGATTTTGAGCAGGGGCAAAGGATTTTCTGCAGCGTGGGCAGCGGGGTCCTCGGTGGCTCTGCCCAGCGACGCGCTCTGTGCCCCGCTCCCAGCCACGGAGCGACGCAGAAATCACACCATTACTAGACTGCTTGTAATAAAATCCCATTGCTTGTAAAACCCCTTTCAAGTGAGACCCCAGATGGCATTTTTTCCCCATCCAGCCTGCCCGCAGCACAGCGACACAGCGAGACCTGCTGTAATGGAGCTGTGGCTCGGGCTCCAGGGGCTCAGGATGGGGCTCCGTGGCCTGTTCCCACTCCCCCTTCACCTCCCTCCACATCTCCAGGGTCCATCAAAACTGCCTGTTAACTGCTGGTGCTGGGAGAGCCACCGCCCCCATTGGGGACCCCCTGCTCCTGTCCGCCGGAGAGCAAGGGGGTGAACACAAAACACCCCATTGGGCTGGCCCTCAGCACCTCCCACGCTGCAGCAAAGTCCTCAGCCATTTCTCATCTCCAACAAGTCTTTCACGTGTTTCACAAACGCATCAAATGAGAGGCACAGAGACGCGGGAGAGAGAGGGATGCTGGTGCAAAGGTTCGCCTGATTTACCCTCCCATATTTATTTACAGCACCCCGGGTGTATCTCTGGAGCCCTCTCGTGCACCCAAGGTCCCAGCTTTCCTGTCATTGTCCTGAAACACAAAGCGGTTTCAGGGGCCCGGTGTGTCGGGGCAGTAATGAAACCCGTCTGGGAGCCGGTCGCTTCTTTATCTCCCCAGCTCCATGTTCCTGAGGACCAACGTTTTTTAATTTGTGTTGGATAAACAATATGGGATTGTGTACACAAAGAAGCTCTAATTATCCCCTCGGGTTGTGTTTCCTTAAAGGAAATGAACTGGGCACGGCGTTCCCGCTGGAGAGGAGCACCGGTGCAATAGCTTCCAGATTTCTCCCCGTGCCACGACGATCCGGCAGCTCTGGTAGCCCCAGATTGAGGAGAGGGGAGCTGCGTGCTTGCTCCTGGGGGCTGGCTTCGAGGGGCATGGGGGGCCCTCCTGCCTGAATAAACACCCCCCCGAAACGTGGGTGCTTCCAGCACGGCGCAGAAGGAAAGCCGAGCCTCATCGCATCTCCAGAGGCGTCTCCCCCACCGCTGCCCCCTCCCCACCCTCTCCTGTTTTAGGCAGGACCACGTGCGAGGGGCTGCGAGCACCAGGACCCCCTAGCCGAGCCCCTTCCCCACCCCGGGCGGGAGGTGCGGCGACAGGAGAGCGCTTTGCCTCATTAAATAGGAAAGTGCAGCAAGAGGATGCAAACTAGAAACCAACCTCTCACCAGGGCAATCCGCTAATGGTAGTCTTGGCTCAGATCTTTAATCCTTTCTACCAGGAGCTTAAACTGCCTGCTCTCACCCCGCCGCCCAGGGAAGTATTCCCTGCAGAAAGTGCTTGGAGGCCACGAGGGAAATTATCTGCCAGAGATTACTTAGCCTTTGCATGGGCCCAGACCAGGTTTGAAGACATTCTTAGATAGGCTGTTACTTAGAAAAATTGCCTGGTTATTCACTGAACCTGCGAGCTGCAGCAGAAATGCCGCCTCACACCTTCCCAGGGAGCAGGTAGAGCCCAGGTCCCTGGACAGCTCGCCGAAGCTGCAGATGCTCCGAGATAACCCCCCGTAGGCACAATCATCTGCCCATGCGAGGGAGATGAACCATGAATCTTCTGTATTTATCCCCGCTCCACAACACTCACCAATCTTTATTTACGCTGCTGACAATTGCTTTGGGCTATTTTGGGGCTTTATTGCTGATTGTATCTTTAATGTTATGGGCAGTTAACTTGGCAGCAGGGGAGTTAATGCGGGAGGCTTTCACCTCTCCGGAGACCTGACATCAAACCCTGTTTATGGCAAGTGAAAACGAGCGTGGTGGAGCTTCCTCTTAGTCCATTGACCTCCACGGATCATCACGCGATCGGAGCTGATGGGCAGCCCTGGGCGGGTTTGGCACCGGTGCCCGGGGAGGAGCACAGAGATGTCCCAAGGAGGACGGGTGCTCCCAGATGGGTCCGAGATGAGCGGCTGCTCCGGAGAGGGCACCCCCCGCCCCCCCGAGCCCAGCACCCCTTCCTAAGGGTTTGCTTTTATCTTCCGTGGGCCAGGAGGGTGAGCTGCTCTGTGGGAGCCCGTGAAGCCATAGGCAGAGCCAGAGCCGGGTGTCTGCAAGGGGCGGGTTGCAAAATGGCCCAGGGGGTCTGGGGCTTGGGATGAACCAAAGTGGGCGTGGGGAGGGACCCCCCAGAGTTTTGGGGGTTTGGGCAGGTGCTGCAGGGGCAAGGGGGAAGGATCGGCTGCCTGGCAGCGCTTCAGGATTCCTCCGATGCTTGAGGAAGAGGAGGGACACATGCGCTGAACCGGAGCGCGCGAGCGAGGATGTGAGGGAGGAGCCCCCCGGGCC
>NW_020799100.1:22853886-22858700 GCF_003259725.1 Athene cunicularia | reverse complement strand
AAGTTTTTTTTTTTTTTTTTTTTTTTCCCCCGACCAATGCATCAAACTATCATTTTACTGAGATCAGCTGCTCTCAGCCTCCTCTTACGCCCTCCCTCTTTGCTCCCCCCACTGCTCTCCTTCACCCCCCACATCCCACTGTCTGGATGAGCCCTCTAATTCTTTCTCCTCTTTCAAGCCCACCAACGCTTCCTGCGGTATTAGCCGTAGAAATGCCATGAATTTCCTTTGTGTTCCTGGTTGAAAAAAGCGGAGGGGGGGGGAAGGAGAAAAAGCACAGCGCGTGGCAGTGCTAGGGCTGACAATAATCTCTGCGGTTTTCTCCCAGCCCCAAGTTTATCCCTGTGCAATTCAGCGTAGGAAAGCTAATAACGATGTGTCAGGAAGACCTGATGTATATTTGCAGAGTTGAATGGCTGGGCCAGCAATGCCTCCTGTGCTCCCACCCAAGGCTTATTTGTGTCTGAAGACCCCAGCTCTTTCACGCTGTTTTAATATTAGTGATTTATGGGGGTGGTCTCTTTTATTTTTTAGCCTTCTTTCATTCTGGAAAAAAAAAAAAAAAAAAAAGACGATCCTTGCCTTGGTTGCGCCTTTGCAGCTTTGTCCTGCTGGAGCCTGCACGGGTGCAGGGAGCTGCCAGCTCATCTCCCAGCCCTGCCGCAGAGGCCGGAGCCAAGGACTGCTCAGCAAGCCCCAGCAGCCCGGGGTAGCAGCACTGGGGCATCTCACCCAGCCAAATGAGTGCTGGGGCCCGTCTGATTTACAGCTTGATTAATGAACAGCGGTGACATCAGATAACTGGGCATTACCCACAGCAAGCCAGCCAGCGTGCTATCAGCCTGTCCTTTCGCTGTATCTTGCATTCCTGTGCATGGGTGGGCTCGCAATTAGACCATGACCCTGCCCAGATTTATGCCCCTGTTTATCTGTCAGCATTGGGAACCATCTGCGGGGAGGATGCCTTTGAAGCAGCGGAGCCGGCAGCAGGAAGGTCGCTGCAGGAGGACGGACCCTCTCGTTTGCCTCCTCTCACCCGCAGCTCCCCGTCTGCGAGCGGGGACAGCCTGGGGACGGAGCACGAACGTGGCGCTGGCAGCGCAGCGCAGCCAGGCGTGGGGCCACGGCCGGCCTGCCGCCACTCGGGGCGGCTGCAGAAGGGATGGGAGCCGCTGCGTCCTCTCCAGAGCGAACCAGATCTCCAGTGATATGAAGATAACCCAAGAGCTTCCCTCGTCCCAGACCTCACTTCCCACAGTGGCCAAAGCACCGGGACGACTACCCAGAGCTGGGGACAGGAGGGGACTTTCGGGGGGCTGAGCGAGCGCTCCATGGGACCTTGCCCTTGGTGCCGGCAGCTCCTAAATGAATCGCTGGAGCTTCACTGGGAAACACAGTCTGGCTTGAGAAGTTTCCAGACCAATTCCGAGTTTCTAATACTTTAAAGCATTTGTCCACGACACCTATTTATTTCCTTAAATCCGGGGAGGGAATCACCTCAGGCTCACAAGAGTTCCCAGAGATCCTGGTTAGCATCAGGCAGGGGTAAGGAAAAATACCGACCTACTGTAGCAGAAAAAGTAGAAAAGGAGAAGGATTCAGTTCTTGCTTATGCTACCTGTGACCTCAAAGTCACAAACAAAGGGGAGGCAGTAACGCAGTTCGGCTTCACACCAAGCCCAGCGTCTTTGCTGCCTCAGTATTTTGGCTACCTTGCCGTAGCAGCAGCAGCGCAGGCCTTTACACCTCACAGATGGTTTGTTCTGGGGAGATTCCCAAGTTACATCTTCCCTCTCTGCCTTTTCATACAAGATGGGACCATCTGTCTCTTCCTCGCTCCTCTTTTTCCTCTCCGCAGAAGTCACGCTGCCGTTCAGCGCAAATGCCGGGTCCTCCTTGCCCTTGGTCTTCCTCAGAGAGCGCCCGTGGGCTCTGGGCTCCCGCAGCTCCTTCTGGCCACGCTGACCTCCGGGCTGCTCACCCGCGTTCGCAGTGGTCGCAGGGTTTTCTAAATCGCCCATCATGAGAAATACCTCAACATATGGTCTATAAAATGGGGAGGATCCTGCTGTTTGGTCTCTATAGGGGCCTCACACGACATACAAACCGTACAGATGATTTTGTGTTTCCCAGTTTGGGGGTCTGCCCTCACGCCCACTTGCAAAGCAGCTTCTTTTCCCATTTATTTGTACCCGGGCTGCTGCGAGACTTGTTCCTGGGTACTGATTGCTGATGTGCACAGCTGGGCGCTGCGGGTTCTGCACGAGTTCGTGCACAGAACCACCGACTCCCCATAGCCTGGTGCGTGTGTGTGTGCGTGTGTGTGTGTGCAGCCACGTGTGTTCACGCCTCAGGAGGCTCGGGCCGTGCCCCTGTTTTATCACACACGCACCCCTGCCCGGAGCACAGAGCACGGCATGTCTGCCCCCCTCACGGGGTGCCCGGTGGAGCTGCACAGTGAGCAAATGTGGGAAATTACCCCGGATCCGTGGCTGCGTGTTTTTTGCGGGCAGGGACTGACCGTGGGATGGCACCAGGGACCGGGAGGAGGGGAGCAGGCTTGCCCCAAATCAGAGCCCGCCTGGCCATGGCAGACCTTGCACAGCGGTGGTTCTTCCTTCCCTGCTCTTCCTGGTACCAGCCCTGCCCTGGCGAGGTGAGAACGTGCTTATTTCCTAAGGGGGAGAACAAATACCCGCCACTTGCAGTGGAGAGTGCCTGCATTGTAACGGCAGAAACAATTATGTTTTCATTACGAAAGCAAATTAAGGCACTTGCTTAATCGAGTTTATTAAATACCAATGAAGTCCCTGGGTAAATGAATGGCAGAGGGGCTTTCTGCGCTCAAGTCAGAAGGAAGCAGAGGAAGGCAATCAAGGCGATGGACTCGCAGGCGTGAGGGCCGGGGTGGGCAGGGACCTCGGGGGGATCAGTTCTGCCTGCCCCTGCCCACGGGAGAGGGCTGGCCCATGGCACCTCGCTCCAAACCCCTCTTTGAGGCCTCTGCCACAGCCCCGACACCCAGTGCCCCCTCCAGCCTCTCCTCTCCGGGCTCGCTGAGGCACCCCACCAAGGCTGGGGGGCTCAGCAGAGCACGCCTGGGGGAGGCTGCAATGTAACCCCATTTCTTCTTCGGATCGGCGCTTTTCCTTCTCTCTCCCGTTGCAGCCTTTGGACGGTTATTTTTAGCTCCCGTTATTTCCCTCAGGCCAACTTTTCTGTCACATTTCATCCCTTTCTCAGTGTTTCTGGTTGTTACTTTCTTCCTCCAGGATGCCTTCTCTTCCAGATCTTCTCTCCATCTGCCTTCCCCCGCACTCCCAGCTTCTCCGGGATGGAATGGCGAGAGCTCCACGGCTCCGGGGATGGAGAGGGGGGAAGAGGCTCCCAGGCTGAGCTGGGCTGCCAGCTAGGAAGGGCTCTTCGGGCGGGATTTTGGGAAGCTCTTCCAACATCGCCAAGGGGACTCTGCGCTGGGGGTCAGGAGGGAGGAGTTGGAAATCCCCTGGCAGCACCCCAGAGAGCGGGTTTGCTCCAGCAGCTCTGCTGCCCACGGCGGGGTGGGAGCCGGGAGGAGCGAGGGAGGCTGAAGACACCCCAAGTCTGGTGCTGCTTCCCCGACAGCTTTGCTCCATCCCAAGACCTTCCGTGAGAGGGTGGAGGCTGTGGATAGGCACCAAGGCACTGGGGGGCTTCCTTCTCCCCGGACTTTTTTTTTTTTTTTTTTTTAAATAAAGGTTGTGGTGCTCAAATGAATGGATTTTCAAGACCAAACCTGGCTTATTAAAAATAACATAACCAAAGTGTCAGGACTGATTTGGAATGGAAAACAGGGTCTGGGGGAAAAAAAAAACCAACCAAACAAACCAACAAAAAAACCAAGACTTCTCGATTGAAATGCATCAGGACACAACCTCTTCTCAGCTCCTCTTTGTCCTTCCCTCCTTTTCCCCTAAAGCACTCCTAATGTCTTCATCCTGCTCATGGCAGCAGTGAGGGCTGGGGCAGAGCGCTCTGGCTGGGGCCTTATCTCAGCTTTATGCCCAAGGGCGGGCAGGGGCTGGAGGATGCCTGTGTCAGCCCCCGCCACCTCCCCCTGGGTAGCAGAAAGCGTGCGAGCTCTGGGAGCAGCAGCAGGGGTGTCTGCATGGCAGCGTGCCCAAGTGCGTCAGCCCAGGCGATGAACGGGGCGTATTTGCTCTGTCACAACATCCCTACCTTCCTTTGTCCCCGTGGTGAAAGGAAAGCTCAGGCTTTCGTTTTCTGAGCTCATTTCTCTTCCCTCTGTCAGGGCTGCTGGACCTCAGAGCACACGCAGGCAGCTTGTTAGATCTCTTCACTCGCTGTCCTGAGGGCCGATGCTCCTGCACCACCAGCCGAGCAGCGGCCGGCAGCGGTGGCTTTGCTCGGCTCCCCGTCACTGCCACAACCCTCCCGGGAGGATGCCATGAGGCATGGACGGGACGGGACAGGATGGGATGGGACGGGACGGGATGGGATGGGATGGGATGGGATGGGATGGGACGGGACGGGATGGGACGGGACGGGACTGGCAGCACTGGGATGAAACCGGCAGCACTGGAGTTGGACTGGCAGTGGGATGGACAGCACCGGGCCGAAACCGGGAGCACCGGGCCGGGACTGGGAGCACTGGTCTCTCCCCCCCACAGCTACTACGGGCTGACGGTCTGGTTCCCGGACATGATCAAGCACCTGCAGAACATCGAGTACGCCTCGCGCACCAAGCTCTTCACCCGCGAGAAGGTCCGGCACTTCACCTTCAACTTCACCCTGGAGAACCAGATCCACCGCGG
>NW_020799100.1:22839062-22853836 GCF_003259725.1 Athene cunicularia | reverse complement strand
AAAGGAAAGGAAAGGAAAGGAAAGGAAAGGAAAGGAAAGGAAAGGAAAGGAAAGGAAAGGAAAGGAAAGGAAAGGAAAGGAAAGGAAAGGAAAGGAAAGGAAAGGAAAGGAAAGGAAAGGAAAGGAAAGGAAAGGAAAGGAAAGGAAAGGAAAGGAAAGGAAAGGAAAGGAAAGGAAAGGAAAGGAAAGGAAAGGAAAGGAAAGGAAAGGAAAGGAAAGGAAAGGAAAGGAAAGGAAAGGAAAGGAAAGGAAAGGAAAGGAAAGGAAAGGAAAGGAAAGGAAAGGAAAGGAAAGGAAAGGAAAGGAAAGGAAAGGAAAGGAAAGGAAAGGAAAGGAAAGGAAAGGAAAGGAAAGGAAAGGAAAGGAAAGGAAAGGAAAGGAAAGGAAAGGAAAGGAAAGGAAAGGAAAGGAAAGGAAAGGAAAGGAAAGGAAAGGAAAGGAAAGGAAAGGAAAGGAAAGGAAAGGAAAGGAAAGGAAAGGAAAGGAAAGGAAAGGAAAGGAAAGGAAAGGAAAGGAAAGGAAAGGAAAGGAAAGGAAAGGAAAGGAAAGGAAAGGAAAGGAAAGGAAAGGAAAGGAAAGGAAAGGAAAGGAAAGGAAAGGAAAGGAAAGGAAAGGAAAGGAAAGGAAAGGAAAATAAGGCATGACAGGAAGGAAGGAAGGAAGGAAGGAAGGAAGGAAGGAAGGAAGGAAGGAAGGACAAAGCACACAGGGAATACCGCTCCACCCTCCTGTCTTCATAAGGTTTTTCTGCCCAAGCAAAACCCTGGCTGCTGTAAGTGACCCAGGTGATGGGGCAAAGTGAGCGGTGACTGCGGCAGGGGAACAGGAGCTGGCTGGAGGGCTGGCAAGGCAGGGCTGCCAGAAGCCCATTGCGGCAGGATAACAGCCCTGCTCACTGCACTGGGGGTGCAGAGTCGTGTCCCCCCTTGTGCCTGCCAGCCCTGCCTGAGCTGTGGGCACCCCGGAGTGCTCCTCCTGCACACAGGAGCCTCCTTCCCTCTTCAGTGATAGCAAGGAAAAAAGAGGGAAAATTATTTCTCCGCTGGATTGTAATTTAGGTTTCAGAGGGCTCATTCCACATGCACTTGTTGAAGATAGAAGAAATCATAGGGCTGGGAGGAAGACTTCCCCTCTTTATTCCCCTTTTTCTTGTAGTACTGGACCAGTAGGAAGAAGGGGCAACAGGCAGGAAAGCAGAAGCAAAGCCACAGAGGCACCTGGAGATGGCTGGGGTTCCTGGAAACCCGTCCTGCCGGGTGCTTTTCTCTGCTGTCTCAGAGGTAGCAGAGGCCTGGGAACGGGGATTTACTATGGAAATCACATTCAGGCGAAGCATTTTGCATGTGTCATCGTTCAGCAGCTCCCTAACCATAGCGACTGAGTCATCAGTAGATGACTAAAGTCAGCCCTGCTCTAGAGATGAGGAAACCAAGGCACCGAGCTGGGCGACGAGGTTGTGCAAGGGCGATTCTCCCTGGGGATTGTGCCAAAATTGCCTGGAGAGCTTGGTGAGGCTCGGGAGCCCTTCGGGACACTCTCCAGCTCGGCACAGGGGGAGATGATGGCAGAGAAGAGGGACAGCTCACGAACCGCAGGGCGGGAGAAACACCAGTGGCTGAGGACATCTATATTTTACAAGTCTCAAAGGTGGAAAGTCTGTTCTGCTTTGATGTCCATCACCAGCCGCGCTGCTTGCCCAAACCAACCATCCCCAGGACCTTCATGTGCCTCCAAGGTGCAGCCGCGCTGGGCGGGAGGCAGCAGCCGTCCCGCAGCCGCTGGGCTGCCCCGGGTGAGGAGTGACGATCACAACAGAGGCAATGGCAATCAAAGCAGGGGAGCTGGGAAATGACCGGTTTTGGCACTCAACCAGGGCTTGAGACGAAGCTGGGCTCTGGAATGATCTTTCAGGGTCAGCGACACTGCCAGCTGCACTTCAGGTTTGGTTTGCACCTTTCCAAGCGGGTGAGGGAGTGCGGGACCCGGCCCGCCGGAGACCTGCGTGAGGGGACACACTTACCTCATGGCTCCCGGAGCCCAGGAGCAGTGGGAAGGGAAGCTGACAGGGTATTAAATGACTCTCAAGTCAGGTTTGCTCAGAACTTTTTGGTTTGAAGCAATGTATTTTATTATTTTTTGAGAAAGGGTTGAATTTCAGCTCAAATCCCATTAATAAATGTCTCCTTGGTTCTTACACTGAGCTGATTTGATTTGCAGAATGTGCACGAAGGACCAGACGGAGCGACACACACAAAAGCAGCCCCATCCACTGAGCACACCGAGGGCAGGGAGCCTGGCAGGGGCTCGCTGGATGCTCCACGAGTGTCCCTCTATCACGACGCTGCTGGATGAGTCCAGACCCCATGACCTGAGGACACACTGGTTTTCCATTTGGAAGAGAGAAACAAGAAGGATTTTGCCCTCCTGACGTGGGACCTTGCAGCCACGGTGAAGTGAGAAGCATCTGCTCTCCCCACGGTCATGCATGAAATTACAAAGTTAGCTCGGCCTTTTAGTCAATTCATCAGCAGAGTTGCAGGTGCCAAAGTGGGCTAGCAGGAGAAAATCTCAAGAAAATAAGCAGATGGGTGATGAGCATCCCGCAAAATAAAAACAACGGAGTGCTTTGCCTTACTTTGCTGGAGCAGCTGATAGCTCACAGAGAAGTGCCAACACTAGAGGATGAATCCTGCTGCCCTTGATGAGCAGGAGATGGCTTGGTCCCCAGAGAGCAGGTTTTTTGGGAGCTTCCCTTCCATAAGATGGGAATTTCACTGCACCTTGTCACAGTGGTAGGACATTGAGCCTTGGCAGGAACATCACTGCGGTGAAGAGCCCGTTGGCTCTTGGTTTAAAATATAAGGGAATTCAGAAGTGGTTTTGAGGGTCTAAAGGGAACAAGAAAAGAGAGAAAGAAAAAAGGAGGTGAGCGTAAGAACTTGAGTGTTTCTATAGCAGCAGCAATGCCCCGTGATCAATGCTGGGAGCGGGTGGGACCGCATCCACGTCACTCATCACAGCGGGGTGACAGCGCTGTCAGCAGAGAGATAAGAACCGGTTCCTTGTACGAGTGATGTCCCACCACGCGCATCCGGGCTGGATCCCCTCCCCGCAAAGCTGCCGACCATGGGGGGGGAAGAAAGGGTCTCCTGCTGGAGAGAGGGAGGGGCTGAGCCCGGAGGGACTCCGAGGAGCCAAAACGCACCGAGTCTCTGCGGGCATTTCCCACCTGGGGGGCTTTTCTGGTGCAAGTGGCAGGTTGTCCCAAAGAGCCAAGTCCCACGAGATGCTGGTGGGGAAGGGGGAGGCAGGGGGTCTGTGTTCCCCAGGAGAGCTGACCTCTGTCGCCACGCAAGCAGCGTGAAGGGGGAGCTCCTGGGGGCAGCGGGAGGCGGGGGGGGCAGAGCAGTGAGCACAAACTTTCCTGCACCCACTGCTCGCAGCAGAAAGTGTCCTGAGGACAGGAACTGCGAGAGCTCGTGGAGAGTCAAGAGAGCAGCTGAGAAAACACATTAATGCACCATAAAGAATGTCTTTGCTTCCCAATGATCTTTTTTATTACTATTATTTATTCATTTATACGCTGCTGCCTTGATTTTTTTTCTCTTTTCTTTCTTTTTTTTTTTTTTTTTTTTTTTTTTTTTTTTTTTTCTTCTACCAGGCCTTTCAGTGCCTCATACCACCCTCTCCACCCCTGGAGACTGCATTTAAATACTGTCTGATCTTTAGGTGGAAAGCAAAGGGCTGGCTGGAAGAGGGTGCAGGGGAGACCATCAGCATGCCTGACACACGCCGCAACTCAGCGAGCAGAGCAACGCACTGGATCAGGCCACAGCTCCTCCATCGTCCAAATATTTAGATTCTAAAAAGGCTAGGATAGAAACACCAAGAAAAATAAATATTTTACAAACACAGTAACCAAAAACCTAAACAGGAACCCGCCGCTTCTCTCTGCCCAGTGCATGCTACTGAATCAGAGCGAGCTGTGCATATATTTCACAGCTGTGGCACTGACACTTTATTTCCTTACAAAGGAATGCTATGTGGCTACAGCACAACATCAGGCAACTTTTATATAGTTTGGGGAACGAAATGAACTTATCTCGGCATGCTGGACAGCTCGTGGGCTGGTAATGTCACGCTGCTCCCCGCGGCACTGCCTTGGCACAGCTCGGGCAGTCAGAACCTTTCTCCTCGGCGGCCCAGGAAAGCACGCGGGGAGCCCGGAGAGGGGCTCGGAAGCACCATGGGTGGATGTGTCTGTGCACGGCAGGGCAGTGGGTGCCGGGCGGCCCAGCGCTTGCCAGGACAACAGGACCATGAAATCCTGGGTGAGCTGGGCAGGGGGATCCTGCAGGGTGCTGGGAGCCACTCTGTGACTTGCTTTAACAGCACGGGGAGCACGGGGGCTCTGCAAACCCCTCTGTTCCCTGCGCTGGCCCAAGGGCACGTGCTGGTGACCGGCAGCATCTCCTGGGTGAGGCTGGCCTGCGCTCTGCCCTCCCAGCACGGAACCACTGTCCCTCCAGGGCTCAAACAGCCAACATCCCATTTCCGACACTCTGTGACTGCCACCAGCTACGGCCGGTCCCTTCTCTCCTTGGGAAGCCCCTGAGCTCTTTATGTTGGCAGTTTTTCTGGCTCCTGTTTGTGGTCTCTGCAGACCAAAGGAGCCCTTATCTTTTTGAACTGTCATTTAGGGGTCCCTCAGGAGCATTCCAGGTGCCTCCCAGAGACACACATCCCCTTCTGGGTGAGAAGGAGGAGGGTAGAAGGTCCCAAGCCAAGGAGGAACAAGACGTTACAACACCTGGTGCTGTGGTCACTGGCTTGGCTCACCCGGGGACCAGTTGCAAAGGGCAACCCCCACCCCACACCTCTCCCTGGTCACCCCGAATTGCTGCCTTTGCAGAGCGGTGGAGGACTGAATGGGCATGAGGCGCTTTACCGGCCTCTGAGCCCCAGAGACAGGATAGAACCGACGCCCAGGATCCCCCTCCTGCCCCCTCACAGGCTCTCACCCATGCACCAGGCATCTGGGCTCCTGTCTGCCATGTGCCGCCCTCTCTGTCCTCGGGGGAGAGGTACGTGTGTGCTGGAGTGCTTTGTTTTGGTAGTTGAGTTTTTTTGTTGTTGTTGTTATTTTTAATCCGCATATTGTTCTGGATTTGCGTCAGAGACAGCAGGTTGGAGAAATGTGCCTGGCTTTTTGAGCAGAACGTGTCAAGGTTGGAGAAGCCCCCCCAGCTCCCCGGGGGAGAACATGCTGCCTCCAGCCTGGCTCCACTGCCCTGCAGCAGCGTCCACAGGGTCTGGCAGGGTGGCGGGACGAGCTGCCAGCTTTGATCCCGTAGCTTTCCACAGTTTTTATTCACTCATCACTTTCAGCCCCCAAACCCAGGCCTTGGCATAAGGCACTGAGGAATAGCAGAGTAGGGGGGGAAGGGGCTCGCAGTGCCAAACTGAGCAGAGGACGTGGTGCTGCGCTGCTGCGCCGTGCCGGGATCCAGCTACCCCGGGGCACGGGGGCTCAATCCACCCCCGGCATGAGGGACCCTGCAGCACCCCACCCTCCGGTCCAGAGGGGGCTGCTGAGGAGCTGGACAAAGGCAGGTCCCCCCCTGCAAGCCCAGAGGTCCCCGTGTGGGGAGCCTGGAGCATCCCGTGTGCATCCATCCGTCCCAGCAAGGTAAAGTCCAACACCCCTCACCCACAGAAGTGGGGCGGGTGGGAGCGCTGCGCTCTGGCTCCTGCTTGCCTGAAGAATGGCAATAAACCCAAACGGAGTCAGCGTGGGTGAAGCCGGCGTGTCCCAAGAGGAACGGGGCCAGTGACGTACCCGCGGGAAAGACGCGAGGCTGGAACTCACGCGTGGCATCCTCCCTTTGGCCGGAGCCGTGCTCGCCTCCTCCCTTCCCCTCCTTGCCCTGCTCCCCATCTCACCGGCTGCTCCCGCTGCCCCGCTCGCGATCGGAGGGGCTGCTCTGGCCTCCTCCCCACCTGCAGGGAGAGACCCCTTCTTATCTGCCCCGCTCGGCATTTGCAATAACCTTTCTGCAGAGCGTTTGCACGCCTCAAGGAATTAAAAAAAAAAAAAACAACCCTGCACCAGGATCTCACTGAAAGCAACCAACTGTTCTCCTCGCATGTAAATGTTGCTGCTCTTTTGATTTTAAATGGCTTTAACGCTGAGTTCATCTGCTAATTCCCCTCCTGCCCCTTGTGTATTGTATATTAGGAGAAATGTTGTTCTGTATCATGAGCAGTTTATTTTATCGAGTTTAAGAGAAAATCCCATACTGAGATGCTGCAGATAAATATTCATTGTCACATCTGTTTTGGTTTAAGATTGTTGCCTAAAATGTTAAAAATACAAACATATTTGGCGGGGGAGAGACTGGGGCGGGAGGGTTGGTGTGGGCTGCTGAAGTCTGGGCCTTTAGTGCAGCTCGTCAAAGGTTTTATCGCCAACAAGGAGAGAAATCCCACTGAGGGTAAACCTCACTCAAGGGGAAGCAAAAGGGAACAGCCCTGACAAGACCCAGACAACCCCAAAGCTGGGGCCCTGTTCACAAGCAGTCCCGTCCTCGGCGGGGACGTCCCCTGCCTCGCGCTGGGCTCTGGGGCCGGGGCAGTCCCTGATGATACGGGAGGTTTCCCGCTCGCATCTCCTCAGAACATCCTCGAGGGCCTCTTCCAGCGCTTTACCACCCGGCGATGAGGAGCGGATCAGCAATGGCAAGACGGGGCTGTTTTCCTGGTCTCTGCCGCCCCGAGGGATGCTGTGCCGTGGCCTCTGGACGGGGCAGCGCTTCCCGACCCGGCTCTGCCTGGCCGTGGCTCGGTGGCCTCGCATGGCAGCAGTCCCACGCAGAGCTGACAGATGTCCACACGATAAATGAGTGTCCCCAACGGGCTGGCACCAATTAATTCCACCGGCAGCAGTTTTCAGAGCAGAGGCCAAGAGCTGAATCGGGTCCTGCCACCTCCGGGAAGGGTTTGTCCAGGCCAGACCTGAGACACACAGTGATGGGGCAGCGCAGGACAACGCCGGGGAAGCTCAGTTTGGCCCTGCTCTGGAGATAACAGAGGCCTTCCCTCCCCGGGTCTGCCAGTCTGTTACCTCTGCAAGGCACTAAAATTTTATTTTACATTTAGATAAAATAAACTCACTTGACCTTAATTTTTTTTTCTTTTAAAGCTTTTGCAGCTCCACCAAATACAGCCAGTGAATATGGGAGAGCATAATAATAAGGATAATGCTTTCCACTTACTGAGCACTTTATATTCTCCGAGCACTGTACAAACATTAACTAATTAAACAGAGCAAAGAAGCAGCCCTATGCTCTGTCCTAATTCTGGGAAATGGAAACAAGGAAACTCTGAACCAATATGTCAATAACATCAAAGTCCTATTGTCCTGGCCTTGGCTTTGTTGCAAAGGAATCCAAAACTGTCTCAGAGTTTCCAACATGGCTTCGGGCTCTTCACACTTGGGAAACAAGTGTGAAAAAAATGTTTCGGAGTCAGAAGACAAACCCTGATCAAAGTTGGCAGAAGTGGCCAAGGAGACCCTGGGACTGCAGCCTCCCCCTTTGATGCCGCCTCATGTGGGAGCCATCCCGGCGGCTCTCGCACACAAACCCCAGAGCCCTTTCCGAGGGCTGGCATCTTCCTCGGGGCCCTCTCATGCGCATCTGGGGGATGTTTCCTATTAAGGATTCACACTCTGGTTGAGTTACATTCCTAATTGTGGAGACTTTAACGGCCCTAATAGGAAACACACCCGCAGCGGAGTCCCTGTGAGTCATTCTCCCATCGGAGTGGTCCTTGGGCCGGCTGCCACATGGCAGGGACACGCTCTGCGTGCCGCCTGCGCGCCCCGGAGGGGGACACAGGACCAGGCCCCTGTGGGGACCCCCATTTCCAGCCTCTCACCACCCCGCCACTGCTCCAGCTGCGAGGTGGGTGCCGAGCGCCCCGCGTCCATCGCCGGCTGGTCGTGCCTTGGTGGAACCGTGCCTTCAAGGAGACCCTCGGCATTGGCCGTCCTGTTCTTGCAGGAGCATCTGCATCTCTGGAGGCAGGAGGGGGTGTGGGTCAGGGCCTGGCACTCGGTGACACCGCAGAATGACCATGGACGTGTTCTCCAGACCTTCAGTTCGTGCTGTCTACCCAAGCGGACCAGTGCATCGCTGTGCTCTGCCTGTCTGCTGGGAGAAGGGAGTTAATCAATGGGGCCAGAGGGTTTCTGGGCAGATCCAGAGAGTCCCACCCCAGGCTGGGCCCAGAAACGGGGGTGCCTCAGCCCCTCCTCCTGCAGCAGCTCGGGGATCCAGGCTCTCACCCCGAAGGGCAGCTGCCCTCTTGTTTAGCAAACCAAAGTGACCTTCGGGTGATGCCCGTTTGTGCCAGCGCTCAGGTGACCCATTCGTCATTGTGACAACCTGCACGGCTCCAGGAAAAGGTCACTTGAGCTGGACCAGCCTTTCCCTTTCACATTTATGCTCACGCCAAATTAATTCTTCATCATAAGCCCAAATGCCCCCACTGCAATTATTTGATGTTCTCGGAATCAGCCCCATTTAAGATGCCTCCCTCTCCTCCTTCCCATCACTCTCTCCGTTACTGAGAGCCACCCAAGAGAAAGCATCAGCCCGTGCATTTTTAGGACGAATTCCTAATTCCAGGGATGTTCTGGCTGAATCTCAGTGTATTTTTCTGTGTCTGCTTGACAGCAATACCTGGTGATGTCAGCCGAGCCTCTAGGGCCCTCAGCTCTCATTACCAGCCTGTCTAATTAAGGAGAGATGCTGTTGCTGACTGCTTTTGGTGAGCAACGGCGGGGATGCAACAAACGCCGATCTCATTGCACGACGGGAAGCACCGAGGTCCCTGCTTTTAGGGTCTGGATCTTCCAAGCGGGGGTGGGCAGGCAGCCCTGACCCGTGCTTACAGCTGTGGGACAGGCGGGGAGATGCCAGGAACCCCACAGGCGGGGGGAACCGGAGCCTTATCTTATCTCAGCAGACTCTCTCCAGTTGCTAATAATTAGCAAGGGGCTGGGTGATAATGAAGGCAAAATGAGCTATCCCCCACCCCTCCCGCCCCGGATGGAGGTTTGGGTTGTGAAAACAAGGTCCTTAAGTTTCCCATTACGATCCCTTTCAGCCCCACACCCCCTCGCCGCCCCCCGCTATCTGCTGGCGCTTTCGCCACGGCCCCTCACTGGGGCTCAGCCTTTCCCAGGGCACTTTCTCCCAGGTTGGGGATGTTTGGCTTGGGGTTGCGGCACTGGGGGGGAGAAGGAACTCTTGTTTTTATTCTTCTACAGTGGGAATGTTTTTTCCTCCTGTTATTCATCAAATTCTGCTGGAATTTAATACTCACCAGCTCTAAATAGCCTGTTGCACTAACAGTGATTGATGGTTTCCAACGAGTCCATAAACGCTGCCCCTCCTCATCCCTGCACTTTCTCTCCCTTCTCTCCCTATCACTCCATCTCTCCTCTCCTCCCTTTCTCTCTCCCCCTCTCCCAGGCTAGAGAAAAGCTGATCATGCTGGTTTTATGTGGATTGATTTGTTTTCTGTTTCTGCTGTGTTTTGGGATAGGAAGACATCAAGGATTTTTGAAAGAGCAGTGAAATGCCATGGCCAATGAAGCCTGACTAGAAATTCCTCAGGTTATTATCTCTCAGATTAGGGAAATCTTGGTGAATTGCTGTACAGAAAGACTTCAGGAGGAGAAAATGGCAAAGCTCAGCAGCAGCTGCCCAGTTCTCCCAGTATAGAGATGCTCATCTGGGCTGGGCATCTCTGCTCACAGGAGGGGGATGTGTTTCCGCACACTCAGACCAGGGTGTGCAAACAGACCCCCTGGTCCTGGGCCGGAGGGAGTACACACGGGATTCACAGCCCAGGGGAAACGATGCGCGCTTCACCCGAGGTCATAGCAGGCGTGGAGCAGCTTAGGACACGACACCAAGAGTGGCCACGTGCCCACAGGTGCTTATTTAGTGACAGCAATTGCTCAGCTCTTGCCTGGATGGGCAACTTCAACCGTCAAGGCACAAATCCCCAGGCATTATGGCTTTGCGGGTTCTGGACAGCGAGCTCTGAGGTTGGAGTGGGTAAGGTGCAACCTGAGGAAGTCACCCTTCGGCCTCTCGGAACTCCGGAGAAGACAAAAGCCTTCACCAAAATCTGCTGGCAGGGAGGGCGCAGCAGGATGCACTGGCGATGGTGAGTGTGCAAACCGGCCACCTGCACACATGCCATGGCTGCGGGGCACGAAGGTCCCCCCGAGAGGGACTCAGGGACTCCTGGCTGTTTGCTGGACCTTCCTACAAGTCACAATAAATTATCCCTGCCTTTCCCCTTCCCTTCTGCTAGCTTTCCCCAGCAAAGCTTGCTTCTACCTGGTGGGGGCTGCCCTTCCCTTGGTAAGCCTGACAAACTCCGAGGAGCCCTCGCTATCCTGTTCGAATTAAGCTACCTGAGATAAAATCTGGGGAGCTCTTAGAGGGAAACAACTTAAAGAGATGTAAAATGGTAACTTGATTTACTCATTTGTTACTGAACGTTTGATTCCTCCCTGAACAGCCACCCAGCCAGCTGGGTTATGTGTCAAAGGGAAGAAAAAAAAAACCCAATACAGGCAGATCCCTTATCAGATTCACTGCATTAAAAGGGTTTGGGGAATGCTAATGCAGACACAGGGAGTGGGAGACGGGGCTGGCTGGCTACGGGTGACCGAGCACAATGCAGCACCTTGGCTGCCCCCCCGAAACAGCCCCCTGGGGCCCCAGCTCCTGTTTTCCCCAGGGATGTGGTAGCGGGACTGGCAGGGCTCTCGTCTCACCAGCAAACAGCGACTGAGGGTAACCTCCACCGCACGCCAAGGTGGGCTCCCAGCCTATGCCCAGCCTCTACAGGCAACACTTCTTGCCCAGATTTGCTGGCTAAAGTCAGTTATCTTTTGGTGCGCGGGTTAGAGGCAGCTGTCTGAGCCTGCAGCACATCCCTTTTACAGCATGGATGCAGGCGGAATCAGAGCGCGGCTGAGGGGCATCCTGTGGTTTCCAACGTGTGAGGACAGGAATGCTGTCCCATCGCTGGTTCAGATGATCCAGCCCAAGGGAGGTCTCTCGGCACCGTTCCCCAAACGGACGGAGCCAGGATAGAGCCCGTACAGCCACGATGGGGCTGTGAAAATCCCCCGGGATTAGGACCTGAGTCACACTAATGACTGGGAGAACTGTTGTGCAAATTAACAAATGCAATTTGTTTCCCAAACAATCAGAAAAGGGCAAGGTTAGGACAGCAGGAAACACACTTCACTCACTCACTTTGACAACTGCAGTTTTGTTTCAATTACTGATGTGCATCCTCTGTTATGTCCTCGTGAGCACGCTCTAGTCACCCTTGCCAAAACGATGAAGTCTTGGTAATAGGAGACCTTCAGTGTGATGGCTCTGCTATTAAACCTGTGCTGAGATGTGGAGAGAGCCATTTTTGTGTGTCCAAATGATGAAGGGCAGATTAGCAAGGCCCTGCTGTATTATACTGTGAATATATTTAGCTACTCAATGTGATATAGATTAAGAGCAGCGGGAAGCCTGGCAGTTACACTTCAGAGGGCTGGGAGGGAACAGTTCCATTTAGCTGAGTTGACATTCACTTTGCACGCACCTGCTTGACGGGTGCCTCGGCCCCGTCTCGGGGCTGCGTCCCTCTTTCCCCAGGGTTGTTTTACACCTTCGGGCCCTGGGCAGGATCCTTCCGGTCCGAGCTGCCATTTTGGCTGCTGCAAAGCAGCTTCTGCATGAGTCAGACTCAAGCCATGATGGTTTGAAGGGTTTTAAGGGTTCTTTAGGGCAAAGAGCCCTCTTTTAGGATTCTTTATTGTCTTTTTCTGTGCTATGCAATTCCCTTTGCTGTCCTTGGGGTGGGACAACCCTTGTCCAGCCCTGCTGGAGCCAGCCCTGGGGCTGAATTCACATTTCAGGGCACGTTACCCTCTTGCTGCCGCTGTGCTCAGCTCCATTCCCCCCCTGCGATGCTCAGAGCAAAGGCTTTTTCCCCTGGAGAACTCCCCTGGCCGCCTCTGCCTGTCACCTGTGAGAGCACCAGACCAGGTTATCTCTACACATGCACTCGTTTATATATTTTAAAATATACATTATATATATATATAAAAGTTGATATATTATATAGAACTATAAGTGGCCCCTTTCTCCGCCCCGGTCCCCCCAGGGTGGATGTGCCGTGCTCCCATACCTCCAGGGAGACGCTCATGGGTGCAGCCAGCAGCACCAGGTTAGATCAGATTTGTGTTTCTCCAGCACCGATGTCCTGGGAGCAAAACACATTTTCCCCACACTTGCAACTGAGCTTTTCCAAGAAGTCCTCTCTGCAGGGACCCCAGAAGCAGAGAGCCCTGGAGCACTCCCCTCCTGCCCCAGCGGAGCCCTTCCCAGTTCCGTGCCCTTTCAGGGTAATCCCTTATTACTTCGGCTGGAAATTCCTGAGAGCTGGAGAACTCGTCTGATTATTTGCAGGCACTCGGCCATTCTAGGGACTATATGATTTTAATAACCATCCCAGCGCTGAGGCATGTGGCTTTAACAGCCCTCAGCAGCCCATCTTTCCACGGGGGTAATAGGAAACTTTGGAGACGTTGACAAAAAACAAGCTTGCACTCAGCAAAATGAAAACAAAATAAAAAAAAAAAAAATCAATCCCCCCCTCCAAAACCTGTTCCAAGTCAACCAAAATGTTTTGTTCAATCATAAAACAAAAAGTCCATTTGCTTTCCTTTTTTTAAGCTTCTTAAGTGGGTTTGAATTAAACATAGGCAAATTTTATCTGAAAACATCTTTTCAGAGGAGGAAAAAAAAAATCAGAAAGCTTCCTTGGAAAACCTTCATAACAAAATGTTTCGACCTCACTGATTTTATCCGATTTTTTTTTTTTTTTGGGGTGTACGATATCACTGCCGTTTAGTGCATTGTCTCGGCTGACCTGCAACTGCACTTTTTGGCAAACAAACTACTTGTCAGAAAAGTTTCGCCCAGCGTTGCGGCCCTGGCTGCTAGCGCGGACTGCGCCCGCTGACGGAGCCGCTTTCTCCCTCCTGCCTTTTAACCCACGAATGCTGCAAGTCAGTGAGCGACGCCATGTCGAGCACACAGAAAAGCCAGAATTTCTGGTTTCCATAAAGGAATATGGAGAATATTATCCAGTGAGATTTGAAACTTAGGTGGGAAAGTTGCCAGCGTGCAGCGTTTTCAAAGAAACTCCTGTATCTCATATTGCTGAAAACTGGGAAGTCCCGTGGGCTTAGGGAAGGGGAGCCGGGAGGGGTGGGGGGTCCCTGTAATGGACATGGGGATAGAGGCAAAGCAGGGGGAGACTTTCTGAAGGGTTTCTTTTATATTAGAATAAGTCATAATTAATGCTATCAAGTGGCGGAAAGGCAGCTCTGGGTAACGTGAGAGGAGCCTTATCTCTCCCCGTGTCCTGCGGCCCGTCTGAGGATAAGCAGGATACAGTAAAAAAAAAGTGTCGGGAGCGGGGTGCTGTGGGGGGATTAGGGTGCTGCTTCTCCCCCCTCCAGTCCCACTTAGCTCAGGGTGCCGGGGTGAGCCAGACTCAGGTCAGGGGGGAGAAATTCATTCCCAAGGATCAATTTTCAGCCAGATTGCCTCCAGGATTGGGCTGAATATGGCCACCAGGTGAGCAGCAGTGCAGAAACAAACACCCTGCAGGAGGGAGGGTGGGATGCCGGGGTGCCAGGCGCCAGGGTGGGCACCCACAAGGTCCCAGCACGCATCTGCAAAGGTGCTCAGGGCTTTTCCTGGCTGTATTGGTGCCTCAGTCAGCCCTGAGGGGCTGGGCCGGTTCCCATGTCTCTGAGGCATGAGCTCATAGTGTTAGTTAGGCAATTTGTTAAGTAGAAGCTGATTAGAAGTTTCCCTGCCTGGGTCCCATGAACCATATGTCGCTGTTTATTTACACTTTTTGGCCAAGCTCACTTTCTTTTTCTCCCCTCTGTTAGTTGGATCAGGAGCCCCATGATGCCACTTTAATCAGGGGCTTTGCTGCATCCTCCCTGACACGCGGGGCTGGGGCACAAGTTGCCTGGGTTAACACATCCCTGGTCGTTGGGGAAAGGCTGGGCAGGAGGGAACCATAAAACTCTGGTTTGGGGGAAACTCTTTTGCTATATAGAAAAAAAAAAAAAAAAAAAGAAACCATTTATTAGGACAGACATCCCTGGCTCTCTGGAACTCACAACCCAAGAAAATTTTAGCTAAACTTATAAGACTGTAATTTTAAGCTTTGTTATCATATAGTTATGCATTTTAAGAATAATCTTCTAGTATAGAATTAGTCATGCTTAGACTAAGACCCAAGGCAATTTCAGCTTCAAAGGTTAAAGCCACTCTTTTATCTACTAAAGTTATAAGACCTTTAAAACTTTTTTGTTTTGTTTTGTTTCAGAAAAGCATTGGGAACTTTACTGTATGCAACTCAAAACCAGCTGTACTTTGCAAGTAAAAGCTTTCCAGGTGCCTGGCTTTCTGCAGATTTTTGGCAAATCTACTTGAAAAATTGAAAAGAGGGGGCTTGAGCCAAAGCTTACTGAAGTCTACGGAAAAACTCCCATAGATGTCATCAGGATTTGGATTAGGCTCTAAAAAATCTGAGGTAATTGAAAAATCAGTTCTGCATGTACAAAATATGAAATTTTCTCTAAGTTTAGATTTATT
>NW_020799100.1:22825401-22839012 GCF_003259725.1 Athene cunicularia | reverse complement strand
TTTTTTTTTTTTTTTTTTTTTTTTTTTTTCAGAAAAAATGTGAACTTCTCAGAGAAAAGAGACTTGCTGGCTTTGTCTTTGTGGCCTGCCCTATTTCGGGGGAATTTGTTTTCCAGTTTGCCGTCATCCTTAGTCTTAAATTTCTCCTATTAAGGATAATGCTAAAAGCTGCCCTAAGCCATTGCCCCTTGGAGGGAATAGTAAGTGGGATGGAAGTGATAAATAGGAGGCAGCAGCTCTGTTCACCTTCGGTCCTGGCAGGAACAACCTGGTCCCAGCTGGCCAGCTTTTCTTTTCACCCCGCACCTTGCGAGGCCGCCCTGGTGCTGAGCGGCGTTACGGATGCGTCCCTCCGCCTGGCCCCCCCGCTTCCAGCCCCCCGCTCATCACTCCCCAGAGCAAAGCGAATTGTCAAAGGCAAAAATGCTTAAAGACCGAACCAAAATAAATATAGGTATAATGCGTGATGAATGGTCCCTCCTCTGAAATTCATCTTCGTGAGAGACGTAAGCTCACGAGCAAGTCGGCAGCCGCAGGGAGCTCGTCCAGCCTCTCCTCGCAGCGCAGGGAAATGTCACAACGGGAATGTGCCACCGTGTCACCTCGGGCGAGAGATGCCTTCTCTGCAGAGCAGTGGGGCTGCGCGGGGACCCCTGCTGCAGCAGGAAAATGGGTTTGGCTCAGAAAATTCACGTATGGGCTCTCTGGAGAGCAAGCTGTGCTCCTGCCGGAGCCGGCCGTGGGGCTGGGGGTGATCCCCGCGGCAGCAGCCCTCTCCTACCTCCGCAGCCAAATGTCACCGTGTCCCCACAGACCCCTGCAGCCCAGGGGTAGGAGGGGCAGTTGCAGGAAAGGCACTGGGGCAGTTTAATCTCCAACCAGAAGTCCAGGGCCTGGGTCACCCTGCGTGGCTCCTGCCCCGAGCATCTCACGCCTGTGCATCCAGGACGTGGCTTTGGGGGTCGGGGGCTGCATGTCAGCCCCGAGATGTGCCCCTGGCTCAGCCCTTCCCGGAGCCTGCGGCTGCGTTCGTGCACCTGCACAGCACAGTCCTGCAGCAGGATGACGAAGGGGCTCCCCAAAAGGGGAAAACCTGCTCCTCCCCTCTGAGCCCCCCAAGCAGCAGCTGCTCAGCAGGGCTCACTGCCACCTCCCCAGCACCCACCACCTCAGACAGACCCGCACCCTGGGCTGAGGTGGGGGAGCTTTCACAGCACCTTCTTTTTGCAGCAGCCTTGCTACACCACTGGTAAAAGATAAATAGCATTGCTTTTAATCTCTGGTGTGGGTCAGAGAAGAGCCTCTCTGGCCTGTTGGGTTGTGCAGGCGCCATGAACATGGCCCGGGGCAGCTGATGCACCAGCTTTGACGTGCTGCCCCTTGCAGACACGCTGCTCTGCATCCACAGGCTCATGCTGGTTGCTCTCACTCTTATTCCGTCCCTCATATCATAGGAAATGAGCTGGTAATGTAAACCATGGTTAAAAAGTCCTGTGTTACTGCTGAGCCTGAGTCCCCAGCATCTCTTGGCGCTGCGTACCTCTCCTTTCAGAGCACAGGGTCCCCTGAGGCCAGAACTGACTTTATTTTCCTGTCTCATGCGGCAACAAACAGACTGTGGATGCAGGACGAATAATAAATGGCACGTAGATAAGCCAGTCGTCTGGGGGAGACACGGCACGAGGCACCGAAGGAGGGAAAGGCGGTGGTGGAGGGAGGATGCAGAAGTTAGCAATGTCCAAACTGGATTAACTTGACAAATTCCACTGGGGGCTGCAACCCAGCCTGCAGCGGCGGTGGAGCAGGCGTCCTCCTCCCGCAGCGAGCCCTTGGGTGTGCCTTCCCCCGGGAGCCAGACCTGCCCGACTTCAGCCAGGGCTCTGCTCACACATCCCAAAAAACAAACCGATGTGGAAGAATTTGGCTGTTGAGCACGAGGGAGAGAGGACAGGTAGAGGGAGAGCGGAGATCCCAAGGAGCATTGCACCGGGAGGGCTGGAAAGGAGGAGGAGGGAGAGGAGGAGGAAGAGGATGGCGGTCGGGGTGGTTTGGCAGATGTTCTACCTGCGGGGGCTGTCTGCAGATGTCTCGGCGTGACTGCTGTCCCCCTTGCTGGGAAACCTCCGCTCTGTGCAGACGAACAATTCATCTCACGGCTTTTTTGGTTCTTGCCTGTCAGCTGGGTGCTGGGAGGACCGGCCATGAAACCAGGAGGGAAAAATCAGTTCTATAGTGAGGGACACACCATGGGGAAAGTCTGAATGTTGGGGTGGTGGAGGCAGAAAAACAAGGGAGAAGTGTCATGCCAGTGACCTACAACTAGTTTAAAGGGTGTCAGCAAGCAGAAGGGAGGAGGATGATTTAGAAAGGTAGAGGAATGTGTAATTAGGAAGATGGGATTGAGGAAAGAGAAACAGGTGATAAATTTCAGGGAAATAATCCAACAGAGAGAGGCAGAGGAGTGAGAAACTCATCTATGGGAAGAGACGAGACCCCCTTTCTCTGGCACTGAGATAATGTTAAGTTGCACAAAGCGTACAGCAGCGGTGCAGTGGCGGTGGGGGTGACGGGGCAGGGGCGAGGGTACGGCCCGGCTCCATCTCAGCAAAGCCAGCTGCGAAACAGCAAACTCCTCCTGGGCAGGGGCGAAGCCTAATCCTGGTTCTGCTCCTGCTCGCTGAGACCGAGCAGGCGTCAGACCCAACCCAGTCCTTAGGAGGGTGATAGTCATTTTTCATCTGTCTCGGTAACAAATAAATCTTGGAGTCGTCTCCCTCGTGCCAGCCGGGATCGGGCGCTGACCACGTGCTTTGGCAGCCGGCAGCGGCTGCGGCAGCTCACGGGAGACAAGTTTTGCTTTGGGTAGTCGAGGACTTTTTTAGCTTCGTGTAGGCATCTTCCTACAGAAGGCTCGGGGCTGCTTCCTGACAGCTGTGCAGGGAGAACAGGGATGCGCTGAAACGCTTTATGGTCTCTGCAGCTCCAGGTAAGGTTTGACGGGATTAAAAGTTGCTGAGGAAAGCTTAGAGCCCACGAGCCTGACGCTCCCCACAATTGCTCCAGCATGAACGGGAACAACTCCACCACACACGCTGGGCTTACTGCACTATCAAGCTGGGGCAAGTAATGTCAGAGTTAGGCAGAAATTAGAGACAGAAAAGGCTGATTAGGTCACTTATTTCATCCTCTTACCAATTAGACAGGAAATTATTTAACTGCTTTATTTATTTATTTAGGAATGTACCTCGGCAGGAAAAATTCCCCAACGGCAAGCTCTGTATTTTTGCAAAGGAAAGTGTGGAAGTCCAACTCCTCATTCATTAAACACGTATCTCAAAAAAGCATCTTATAAAGGAAAATCTGGGAAACAAACATCTCCTCACAAGCCTTCGAGGGTGTGCGGGCTCCACGGCCACAGGAGGGAAGTGGGGTCTGCGAAGGGTCCTGCATACGACTGCCTGTCTGGGAGCACCACTGCGTTCACCTCCTTCACTAGAAACGTCTTTCAGCTACAGGGGGGCCACAGTGACCCTCGGGCCCCTCAGGGGCTTGGGGCTGTGGATGCAGAGAACCAGGGGGCTGATCCGATGGGGTATCTCCAACCCCCCCGCCCCGTCCCCCCTTTCTGGGAAACGCTTCGGCTGATGAGGAATTCGCAGTGCAGCTTCTCCGGCAGGACGAGAATGTTATCCCGTTGGACAGCACCGCAGCTGAGAGGATTTATGGGGTCCATAACAGAAGCTCTCTGGAGAGAGCCCAGGAACGGTTCGAGATCTGCCCCAGGCCCCGCACGCGCCGGAGGGCTCGTACCCCACGGCAGCGTGCACAGCCATGGCCACGAGCAGCTGGGGAGAGCGGTGCCAGCGGCTCCCTTTCTGGCTTGTAGTCATCAACAGTTCTCTCTCTCTTCGAAATGATGATGAAAACCAATTTCCAAACCTCTGGGTTGGTTTTGTTGTGTGTGTTGTGTGTTGTTTTTTTTTTTTTTCTTTTTTTTTTTTTTCTTCTCTAAATGGAATTCTTGTTTCTCAGCCAACCCTGGCTTGAAGCTCGTGAAGTAGAAGGATAGGCATGCTGCGGGAGGCTCTGCCTTGGCGGAGGCGGTGGTGGAAAGGGCTCGGACTGCGCCTCGGAAACCACAGCAGAGAAAGCCCGTGGCTGGGGCTGCAGCACCCAGCGATGGGAGAGGAGGGAGGGCAGCTCCCGACGACAAACCGGGGCCATGGCACATGTGCCCAAGCCAGGCAGAGCAGCAGATTGCACCGGTGGGGGATGTTCCCTGGCTGCACGCTGGGGAAGGACCGGGCTGAGCCCCTGCCCCGGGCGGGATGCTGTGCGCAGCGGTCCCCGGCTCAGCCGGGGGCTCACACTGGGGCCGGCGTGTGCTTAAATATTAGGTGTGCTTAAATATTGCCATCTGTCGAGGCTGCTCGGGGTCTGTGAAGCAGCTCCTGGCCAGAAATCCTCCCAGCCAGGTACGGCACAGCAGGTGGATGTGTCTCCACCAGGGAGGAGGGAGGATGCCGGGGCTGTTTCCTCTCCTTGCTCTCCCCTTCCCCTGCTGCGGGACGATGTGGAGCGGCTGGGTCTGTCCCCCTGGGCAGCGCGAGAGGCAGCTGAGCAGCTCTCCTGAAAACGAGCCTGCTGCAAGGATCCTCTGGTCAAGGGACGCAGCTGCTCTCCCATTATCAGACAACAGCAGAGGCAAGACAACCTAGTTACTGAGGAAAAATAGAGGGTTCTTTTCCCTGCCATCGCCCCCACTCCCTCCAACTCTTTTCCGTGATCATTCTTGTTATTCATTTCCCCTCTCTGCTCCTTTCCACGCAGACGGTTTCACTGGGCAAATCCAAACGAAAGGCTTGCAAAGAGGATGCTCATAAAATATTTATGGAGAACTGTGGTGAACACAAGTAGGATAATGAGGGTCTGTGGGATATGGGATGTGTCCAAACTAGCACAGCGAAGACCTCGTAAGAGACAGAGGCACGCAGTGGAAGCCATTAGTGAGTCCTGTAGGGTCTTTACTCATTTCCTTCGCACACGGTTGCCACGCTGCCTCACACTGCTTTTGTCTGGGTTCCCCTTGGGCACTGGGTACTGTGTATTTCCCTCCGTGGCAGCTGCCCCCCAACACTACGCCGGGAGCTCTGTCCTCTGGGTCTGGCTGGGCGGCTCCGTGCGAGTCCCCAGGAGCAGGATGGAGCCATCGTGCCCCCTCTGCGGGCTGCAGCACCCCGGCCCGCGCTGAGCACCGCAGCGGTGCTGGTGCAGCATGTGGCCCGAGCTCCAGCCCTCCTCTCATGACCACGCTCCCCCAGGGCTCCTGCCCCGACACCGTCCCGCACCCTCTGACGTGGCCGCACAAACCAGCCACAGAGGACGGAGAGATCGGGTGGAGGGACGGGCAGGGGTTCGCTTCACCTGTGTTTATTTATGAAATACCCCTCCCTCCCGTCTCTTACAGTGCTTGTCTACTTGTATAAACACACATATGCTCAGCTTTAAAGCGCACCAAAGGCCGAGCGCTGCCGATGCCAAGAAGGGGCTCCGAGGCTCTGTGCAAGCTCCAGTAACGTGCAAGCTTATCCCATCCTGAGAGCAGAACCAACAGGCACATAGCGGCCTACCTAGTGCAGGGGAAGAAACGCTGTTAAATCTGTCTCGCAGCAGCTTAGCTAACTCCTTCTCAAGTTACCCAGGCAGCAGGTGTCACACACCTCCCGTGGCTGGGATGCTGCTGACCTTTGGGCGGTCTCTCAGGGGTCTGGCCCATCTTCATCCAAAGCTGCTCTCCTGACACAGTTGGCCAAGAGGCGCTGAGGAGCACCTCTGTTTGGAGGGGAAGCCCTGCCTTACACAATCCTGTTTCTCCCTCTGCTCTCTTTCAGCAAACTCCCCAAAAAAAGACCTTGAACTCCTGTTGGAGCTTTTATCCCACTGGGAGCCATACTGCTGGCAGATGTTTGCTGTGATACGGGACATGACAGCTTTTATTAGTTGTCAGCTGGAACACAATATTTTAGGGTCTTCAGGTTAAAATGGAAAAGCAAAGCTTGCACACATGTCTGTGCCGGCAGCACAACCCACGGCACAGCCCAGCACCTCCAGAACCCTGTTTGCAGAAGAACTCAGGCTCCTTTCCCCATCGCACCCCGGCCGGGCCACTGTCACAGGTCCCATGTCCCGGGACGTGCGCTGTGGCCCTGCGGTGACACCAGTCGTATGGTTCGTATGTTCTTAACACCAAACCCAGGCTGCCTCGGTTTCTTTTCTGCCCTTCTTGGTGGACACACTTCACAACCATCAGCCCCAACATGGAGTAGCACGAAGGAAAAGGCAAACGAGGTCACACATACTTTTCTTATGAAGACTAAAGGGAGTTTCCCACCTCTTCTGGGCTGCGAAACCACCACAGATTTTCAGGCTATTGCACACCAACTTTACCAAATCCTAGGGAATTATAAGAGAAAACCTACATGTCTGCAGCTCAGACTACGATGGAAGTGGCCTTATTTACCGCCGGCATCTGAGAGGGTTCCTCATCTTCCCAGAGCTGCGTGGTGGAAGCCAGAGAGCAGAACGTGCTCGACTGTGCGGGAGCAGGCAGGGATGGATCGTGTCTGCCTCGGTGTGACTGCGGAGCCTGGAAAGCTCCCATGAGTGGGTTTGCCAGGGTGCCAGCTAAATAATTCATTGCTGTGACAACATGGACCTCTGGGATGATGGGGCACGACGTGACGGGATGGAGGCAGAGAAGCTGCTTCCTTCAGGCTCTGGCACGAGCAGCGTCTCACCCTGCAGACCAGCACAGGGCACTGGGCAAGCGCTTGCTTTGCCGGTGCACGTGCCGGTGCCTGCTCGGCCGATGGAGCCCCACCTTGCCCTCTCCCCCTCCATTTCCATCACCCCGCAAGTATCGAAGTTCAAGTCTCTCAGAACGGGGAAGAGTGCTCCAGACATGAAAGGTATTTCTGGGCATCACAGGAAGAAGTGATTAATCTCAATTACATGGTTGAACACTGAATAATCTGGAGCAGCAGATTGGGTTACGCTTCCCCCTCTCTGTGGCTATTGGAGGGGGTTTTCCAGCCTGAGGAGACATTTGAAAGATGTTTTGACTACTGAAGTGCCAAACTTAACCCCAGTGTAATTGGACTTGTGGTGAAACATGTATGTTGTTTTTTGCTTCCTGAGCCCTACGGACAGCCTGACGTTTACGCAGCTGCCACCTCTTTACCATTCGCCGTGCATGACAGATCTCACCCCAGCATGCTCTTCCCAAGACCATTACCCCCCAAAAAAATTAAAAAAAATAACCAACAGAGGTTGGTGCTTGCGAAACCCAGAGGCAGCCGGTGGGAGGGTGCGGAGGTGGAAAGGATCCACTCGCCACCCAGCTGCCAGGTTCCCCGCTGCCAGGCCATGGTCTTCCCCCTCCCAGCCCGGACCCCACAGGGCTCGGGCTGCCCCTGCCCGCAGCTCCATGGCTGGGGGCAGCCCCGCAGCCCCGGGCCTGGGCTTCCGTCGGGGTGCAAGAGCATCAAAACCTCCTCGCTGTGATGCCGGGGTGGATCAGCCCCAGCGCGAGCTGTAACATAAGCAGGGTTTGAGCATCGGTCCCCGGAGGAAAGCCGTGGCTGCGCAGCGCCGTGATGAGTGTGGTGTACGAGCCCAGACAGACAGATTGATAGATTTCATCCAACAAGCCTCTCAGATCCTCCTCATTATTTAACAGCGTCTTTTCCCCAGACTAGAAAGCTGTTACTGATATTCTGTGGGGACTAATAATAACCTAATCTCAATTTTTGATGGACTAAACATACACAGCGTGTTCTGAGGTTGACTCCAGAGAGCTCCCTCATCCCACCCCCGGCGGCGATGCCATGGTGCCCTTTGGGGTGCAACACCGCACAGGGTTTTCAGTGACGCTGTTAGATGTTTTTTGGATCGGAAGTTAAAAATAAATATATTCCCAGAGGAAGCTGCACAGGGATTGAGTGAGGCCAGGGTGTAATTACCTGAGCTGGAACAGAGCCAGGGTCTAACGTGTATTGCAAATTCTTTGCATCACTTTAGATACCTGCTAACGAAGTGATTATAAAAACCATATTTATAGAAGATTAGGAGGTATGTAATAGATACACATACGTAATTAGCCATAATAGATCTGCATTGATTACATTGCTGTTAATCCCCCTCTAAATATGTGCACATTAATTAGTTGGCATTTAACACATACACAATTATTTTAAGAACAGAAACAGTTTGGTGGGTGCAGCAGACAACCGCATATTTATTCACATTTTTGTATTTATTTTTTTCTTTTTGCAGCAGCACCTACACCGGGTTGGGCCTTGTGTGAAGAACAAAAAGCATCCGAGTCCAAAGGCCTGTAGCATCCAGCTTCCTGCACGGAGATCAGCACTTACAAGTGAGTATGAAGGATCTTGCCAAAATATTATTTTTGATGCATAAAATATTTTCCCGTTACTATGTAACTAAGAGGCGTGCCAGACTCCGAGCGTGACACTGCTCCTTTTCCCTTAATAGCTGTGGGGGTGTTCGGCTCCAGCACCCGCAGCACCAGCACCCCACGTGCCTCCCCGGTGCCGGTGCTGGGCTGGGAGCTGCCAGCGACGGGCGGCTGGAGGGTCGTGGCGTGGGAATGACTGGCCGGGGGTGAAATCTCGGTGGCCTCGCGGGGGGACCCTGCAGAACACTGACACTCAGCTGGGTTTCACTTCCAGGAGCCTCAGCAGTTTCCCCCGTGGCAAACGTGGGGCAGCAAGGGTGCAAACGCGGGCTCTGAAATGCTTTCCCCAGCGCGGTGGTCCGGCTCCTGCCAGGACTTGAAGACGAACATTTGCAGGCGTGATGCTGAAGCGACAGCCCCTCAGAGCCACCGGGCACCGGGGCCGCTTCTCGCGGCTGTTCACGTATGGGATGAAGTCTGCTCGGACATCAGGCACGTGGAAAACACCTCTCCTGCCCTCAACCCTTTCTGCCCTTCATCTTTCTTTAAAAATTCCTTCTCTCTTGAAACAGGAAGAGCAGCGCATACACCGCTGTGCCACTCCCTGGAGCCCCGTGTCCCCTCTCCCCTCCATCGCTGTTCCTATGGAGGTGCCTCCCGCAAGGCAGCGGAAGAGGAGGTGATCCCAGCTCTAGTGATCACAGTTTTGACAATCCCAGCTCTGGCGATCCTACTTTCGGCAATCCCAGCTCTGGTGTTCTCTGCTCTGGCAATCCCAGTTTTGACAATCCCAGCTCTGGTGATCCCGGCTTTAGCAATCCCAGCTCTGGCAATCCCAGCTCTGGTGATCCCAGCTCTGGCGATCCCAGCTCTGGTGATCTCAGCTCTGGCAATCCCAGTTTTGACAATCCCAGCTCTGGCGATCCCAGCTTTGGCAATCCCAGCTCTGTTGATCCCACCTTTATTGATCCCAGCTCTGACGATCCCAGCTCTGGCAGCCCCCACCAAGCTGGAGCATCCTCTCTGGTGGTGGAGACATTTTCTCACCTTTGGGTGACAAGTGTCCACGAGTGTCCTGCTGCCCCAGAAAACCCAACCTGCAGGGTGGCAACAAAGTGCTGGGCCGAAAGGTCAGGACTCTGTGTGGGGAGACCCAGGGCCAGGGGCTGGAGGCCTCCAGGGAAGCTGCAGGACCATGGGGCGCTCCAGGCCGGTGCTGGGTGGGTTTGCACCCACAGCCATGGCACATGGTCCTTCTCCAGCGATGGGGAGGAGGAGCTGGCCGGGCCCCTTCCCACCATCCTCCAGCACGCTCCTGGTGCCGGGGCGATGCACCGCCTCAGAAATCATTGTCATTAGCAACCCCGGTGACGCTTGATTGCTAAAGCAGCTTGCCTCCTGAAGTTGCTCACTCGGTGCACAGAACACATGAATCATAACACAGATCCTGTTTCATACAACGTAAAAAACCCTCTACAAATCCAGCAATTAGCCTCCAATTTGCTTTCTCCATTAATGGGAAATGGGGTCTCTCCGGGACACTCTGACAAGACCCTGTTTTCTTCATCAGTTCAAAACCTTTCCCTCTTATTTTTTTTTCACCCTTCCCTCGAATGTATTTCCCACCACAAAAATGTTTTTCAGATCTTTACAATTATTTATTCCACCTTTCGCTGTCACATCTTTGCAGAAATAAACGTCTCTGCTGGGAGTGGGGGTGGAGATGAGCGGCAAGGCCGGGGCTGGTGGCGGCTCCAGCCTCTCCTCTCGCAGCCGACGCGGGCGGTGGGGTCCCATCGACCTGTGCAGGGTCGGTGGTCCGGGGGGGGCCCTGAAGCTCCCACAGAGCTCAGACCAATTAGGAACTTCTGACTTGGGTGGAAGAAGGGAAAAGAAAGAGCTGGGATGGCTGGGGTCATCTTTTTTTCTTCTCCCCTCATTCCTCATCTTCCTTTTAATGGCAAGCCCCCCGGGTCTCGCCGCAGCCTTCAGAATGGAAATCCCTCCCTGCCCCTATGGCAGCGCGTGAATGTCACAGAGCGGATGAAAGGGAGCGGAAGGTGACACGGTGCCCGACGGTGCTGAGCTAATGGGAGGCTGGAGACATCAAGGAGGGATGTGTTCAGGGGTAACCTAATGGGTTTTCCTTCCTCCTCACTGGAAGGAACAAAAGTGAAGGCGAGACGCCCGCACTGTGACATTTTGAAGGACTCGGAGGTAGCGTCACCCATGTAGGCACAAGGCTTTGCAAACTCCGGAGAGAATGTGCTGGCTAGAGCCGGAGCTGCTGCTCCGCACCAAACTGAAAGGATGCATTAACATTTTCGGTGGCCTTTAAATCTTTGCTTAAAATAAGCCCGTGCCTGCTGCCTTTCTCAGCGGCGGACCCTGCCAGAGAGCCGTCTGCCCCACAGCTCCGCTGCAGCCCCCCGGCAGCTCGATGCTGGGGGCCTCCTCCTGCTGTGGTGGTGAAGCCCACTGCCCAAAAGCGAATCTGGGACCATCCCGGACAAGGGACAATCCACACACTTCAGAAAAACTCCCTCATTTCATGTGCTGGGGACGCTGCCACGCCGTGGGGCTCTGCAGGCACATCCAGTTATGGTAAAAGATGATGTGCCTGTTTTTAGGCTGGGCTAAACCCCAGGGGAAATAGCTTAGCTTCATACCCACTGAACAATGCTATGGAAAATGGAAACAGCTTTTTAAAGAAATCTTCTCGCGTTTTCCTTCTTTGTTCTGCTGCTCCGCAGGGGACTCTGGGGAGGGTGAGGGGGGATGTGTTTCAGCCCCGATGGTCAGTTTGGTGTTGCGTTTGCAATCAGGTTCACTTCTTCTGGCTGATTGTACGTTACGACGTCGGCTGGTGCCACGGCACCGCAGGACGAGCACTGCTCTAAATACTGCTCAGAAAGAAAGAAAAAAAATTATTCCGCAAAGAAATTACTTGCAAACACTAAGGGGCAGCCAGGCCCATTGGTATCTTTTGTGCGTATGAAATTCTCCCCTGGAAACGTTATTAGAATATCACAGTTTAAAGGGTTTGAGAAATCAAAACTATTTGTGAGTAATTCTGGGAGCAGACAGATGCTTTTGTCAGAAGCTCAACTCCTGCGCAGTTTAAAATCTGTTGGTCACACATTCCTGCCCCCGGGCGGGGGTCTGAGGCTGGCGGGGGCTGCAGCGCCCGGGCTCAGCCGAGCCCCCCTCTCTGGGCGAGAGGGGTGGAGGGCTGCCAGGCTCTGGGCTTGCTCCCAGTGCTGGGCTCCTCCGGATAATGCCAGGGTGGGGGTGTGCTTGCAAAGAAAATGCCATTTCATCCAAACTGAAATATTCCGTTATTTAGGTTTTGGGGAGGCTCCCACCTGCATCTCACAACCTGCTTGCTTTTATCTTGGTGCCTGGCAAGCTGATCCTGCCCAGGGCTCCGGAGGGATGGCTTGGGTGTCCCAGTGCTCTCCCACACACACAGCTCTGGCACTGGAGCCGAGGGGCCAAGGGGTTGTCTGGGACCCCGACACCTCTGGGACCGCAGTCCTGCTCAAGGACTTGCCTCTGGCCATTTCAGAACGGGCTGATTTCAGCCTGGCACCCATGGCAAGAAGCTCAGCTCTGGCTTGTGTCATTTCTCTGCGCTACCTTCCAGCCAGGAGCTACCCCAGGAGCTCTGTGCTCCTCCCTGCCCCAGGATCGCTCCGTGTTTCAGAGAAAAGCCTCTTCAGGCACTCTGCTGCTCCAGGATCCCAACCCTGCAATTCCTCGGGTAGCCATCGATGCCCAGCATGAAGGTGAGCAGCAGGGCAGAATTTCTTCATGGAGATCTACCGCCTCACTGTGAGTCATGCTGCAGGCACGGCATGGCGTGATACAACATGGCATGTTGCGATACAGCACGGCATGGTGTGATACAGCACGGCATGGCACAATACAGCGTGGCACGGCGTGATACATCACGGCATGGCACGATACAGCGTGGCATGGCACGGCATGACAAGACGTGGCACAGCACGGCACGACATGGCATGACATGGCCCGGCCCTCCTGCACCGGGAGGAATTCACCAAAATTAGAGCATCTGCCACCTCGGAAGGGGTTCGGGCATGTGCAGCAATTATCTCCTAAACCACCCATCCCACCTTCCACTTAAAATACCCAGAGGCACAGGTTCGCAGTGAGGGCTAATGAGCGGATTATTGCAGCATTTTAAAACTCAGCTGTTTTGTAAATTGGGATTATCCAGTGGAACCAAGAAGACTTTTTCAAAAAGGAAAAGCCCTTCACCCCCTCCTGCATCTCTTAGCAGTCTCCCTAATAGCTAGCACAGACATGTTTAAGGTCTCATTTTTCAAATTCTCGTATCTCAAAGACATCACTCTCAATTAACATCAGGCCTCTCCCTCCCTCGCGCTCCAGCCCTGCGGTGCCGAGGCTCTGCGCATCCCCAGTCACAGCGCAGCGCCGGGCTCAGCGCCGCCCTCACACAAACGGCTGGGTGGGACGGGGGCACCGGGCACCGATTTCACCCCAGCGGCTCCACGGCCCAGGCTGGCTCTGGCTCTGTGCCCTTCCTCGCCGTGCTGGTCCCGATCCAGCAAAACACTGGAAACAGGCACGTGGACAGAGCGCTGGGCGGATGCCTCCCCTTCCCGACACCTCCCTGTCCCGATCTCCGTGGCAAATCCAGGCTTTTCTGAATGGCTAGAATTCCTGTCTGCAGCTCCGTTTTCCCTTCACCTGCTCCCTGGACCTGCTCAGGCTCAGTAATTTTGCTGGAGAGCGGCAGCACGGGAGGCTGGAGGAGCATGGGGACACGGGGCTGGCCCCGTGCACACCCCAAACCTCACTCTGCCGGTGCAGGGATGGGCGAACCATCCCTCAGCTCTCCTGCAGGCTCCAAGGCAAACACCCGAGAGCAGGGCTGGGATAATGCTTCCTCCCAGCATCTTCCCCTCCTCCTCAGTCACTGCTCCCTCTGAGGTCAGCCAGCCAGCCCTTCCTTCTCCCAGAGCAGCCCATGAGCCCCCACTGCAGAGGATCAGCCTGGACAAGGAGCCAACAGTGGGGTGAAGGGCTGCGCCTGACCCCCCCGCCCGCCCAGCTGTGCCCCCCCTGCTCCCACCCCCACCGCCTGCCTT
>NW_020799100.1:22817917-22825351 GCF_003259725.1 Athene cunicularia | reverse complement strand
CCACCCCCACCGCCTGCCTTTCCTCCTGCCCACCCCAGCCTGGCCCCAGGGCTTGTGAAGAGCTGGAGAATGTGGTGACCCAGAGCCCATCACAAACCCTTCACACCCCCAGCAAGTGTGCTGGGATCTCACCGCCGGCCCTCACCCGCCAAAGGGCCTTTGGGAGAGAAGAGCAAACCCCCGCACTGTATATAGGGACTTTTTTCTGGCCAGTTTTTCCAGTCTTCTTGTGCTGGAAATGAGAATGGAAAAGCTCAAGCATCCTCCCCCAAATGGAACTGCCGTCTTCTCCTACATTCTCATTTTTCTTTCTGCTGCTGCATTCAATGCCCAAGTACTCCTAGCTATCGTAACCCCCCGAGGCCATCCAGCCTGCCCTTCTCTTCCTCAACAGCTCTCGGTAGAAGGTTCGCTGCTGGGCACCTCCACCCCGACAGGCCTGGGAAGGACCAGCCTCCATGGTCACCACTTCCCACGACCAGCAGAGTCCTTGCAGATCCCTGCGCCCCACCCAGGAGCATCATCCATGGTGGGGATTAGCTATAAAATCATCCCAAACCTTTCCACGGGCTTGTCCCAGCCTTCCTCCACTGGGAAAGCGTTTCCTACGTGCTTTCCCAGGGAGTGCTGCCTCTTCTTCTCATTCTGGTGGCTGTCTAGGTAAATGGGCAGGCTCGATAGATATTCTGGGGCTTATTAAAAATAATCCCAAGGACTATTTTGTATTTTATCAACACTATCTTTTTTTAATTTAATTTTTAATTATAAAAATATATATTTTTTAAATTTTTTTAAACCAAATTAATGTACTGAAAGTTCATTTTTTTTAATTTCTTTCTCTTTGCAATGCAACTTGTGAAAGAGAAAAACACCTCCATCCCTAACACAGTAACAGGTTTGGTTTTTTTTTCAGCCTATTCTATTTTTTCCAGACCAAGGGTGCAGGAGGCATGAGTAGAGGATCAGAAGAGGTGGCAAAAAGTGAGCAGAAGAGGGACCTGACTGTAAGAAAAGTGGAGTCAACACAGTCCAGCCTTGATGGACCTTAGACTTTCAGGCAAGCAGGTTGCTGTTACAGGGGAAAATTATTAAAAGGCAAGACGGGTTCCAATAGCTGACACTTCTTAGCCAATTACTGTTACACTGTGTGTTGGCACCGGTGATGGGTGAGCTGATGGAAACACGCTGGTCTGGTCGGTACCTCCTGGCTGCGCCGAGTAACTGGAGCCCCGTCGCTCTTCCCTCTCCCCAACAAGCTCCAGTGAAAAGAACCAATTATTTTCCTCCCCAAATTCACGCGGCTGTAATTTTCTTTGCCTCCTGTCCAAAGCGGTTCCCGCGCGGTGTTAACGTGATGGACAGCAGCTGTATTTCGCCCGGCTCACGCGTGTTTGCGAGGGCCCGGGGTTTGTCAGGTCTGGTGCACACTTTGAAATACAATCCTCAGGAACCAAACTAGGAAAGCTTACGGTTGTTTCCCATTCTTTTTCTCACCCAAATATGTACAATCTCATCAACATTACGCTGCAGCTGGTTGAGAAATTTCCAAGAGTGTCTTGTTTTGTTTTGGGTTTTGTTAGAAAATGTTGAGCTGTCAAAACCGAGGATTTGTGTCAAAATGTAATCGTTTTGACGAAACTGTCATCGGGGGAAGTCTCTCAGCTCCGGGACGGAAAGTCTGATCAAAACCAGACAGATTGAGGAAGACAACTCGACCGCTTGCAGCGCGGCATGGAGATACAGGCACGGGGCAGCCGGCGATGCTGCGGCCTGGGGACCGGGGGCATCTCCCGGCGGAGGGCAGGGTGCTCCTCCCCTCCTGCCCCTCCGCCTCCCCTCTGCATAAATACTGTGGGGAGCAGCCTGAAGTCGGAGCGCACCGCAAAGCTGAGCCCCCCCGGGTGTCACAGAGGACACGCCAAGAAAAAGTGAAGATTTCCTTTGCTCTCTTCTTCCTGGGCAGTCTTGGCTGTCTCAAGCTGGGAAGACCTAAAATGTTACTCGGGAAGGAAATCTGCCCTCTGCCACAGCAGGCTTTTAAGGCAGGGCCTGGGTCAGTCTTGCTCATCTCCTTCCCCAGCTGGCTCCAACGTGCGGAGCCCGGGGCGCCGGTGTTCTTCGCTGAGCCTCAGCACCGGGACGGACACCGCTGGGGCTTTGCCACGTCGCACGGGACGGCTGCTCTTTCAGGAAATGAATTGCAAAATACTTTATAAACAATAACATTTGCTTCTCGAACTAGCACCTGCGTAAACAGAAATGAAGTGAGTGCATCCTCTGTTATCCGCTGGCAAGGCTTCCAGAGCCTGGGAAGGACAGAGGCGAATGCCAAGCGCCAGCTGCCAGTAGCCCAAGCTCAGGAGGGAAGTTGGCCGGCTGTCCCAGCTCGCTCAGCACAGGAATTCCAGGGGTCCCTGGGGCGATGCTGCACAGGTTTGTGTTTCGGGGTCACTCTGCTCCAGTCCTGGGACGCTCCCACCTCTGGAGGCTTCCCACAGCAAACTGGGCCGGAGAGCATCTCTGTCCCTGCACCACTCTGCCTCTGGGAAGGGAAAGAGGCCCAATAAGCTGCTCTACGGTCAGGAGATGGGACAGGGAAGGAGTGAGGAGAAGAACCTGTTTGCCCCCCGGATCTCTGGTTTCCTTGTGCCAGACCCAGGCTTACCTGCAGCCCGTGGCCGCTGCTCGGTCCCGTCAGGATGCACAGAGCGAGGAGCTTCTTTAGTGTAACACTCAGGAGCAGCCAGTGCGTAATGGCTTTGCTCTCACAAAGAAATGGAAATGGAAGGAAATTCCAATCCAAACTGAAATATTTCAATCTCACCTCTGAAATGCCCGCTGAAGGGGTGGGCGCGGGGGCTCCTGAGCTGCTACGCTCAGCCGCCTGCGTGGATGGACACTGCAGGTCTGCTCCGGCACTGCGCACCCCTTCCTCTGCCCAGGTGACATCCCCAGGTGGGACACGGGGACAGCACGGCTCAGACCAGCCACACAGCTCCGGACGTGCCATCTCTGCTCTTCCCCGGCCAGCTCAGCGCCATCCTCTCACCGGAGCCTTGGTCGGGGCCATGCCAGCAGCCATCCATCCTCCGGCGTCAGGGCTAACCCCGAGCCAGAGCGAAGGGTGAGCATCCTCGGAGAGGCGTTGGTTCGGCTCTGCGCACGCCAGATCCTCCCCCCGATTGTGTATTCCAGTGCCCGACGCCCCGTGTGAGCGATCTGCCAGACAAGGACACGAGCAATGAAAGAGACAATTGGCTTTACATTCGCTCTGTCTCAGTTTCACCGTCTGTAACCTGGGGTTAATGATATCTACTTCAGGAAAGTGCTTTAAGATCTTCGGATGAAAAAAAAAATGTGTGCAAATGCAAATTATTCTGCTTATGACACGAGGAGGTTTATGGCCTGCATGGCTCTTAATAATGCATTAATTATGCTTACAGTATTAAAAGTGTTCTGTGATTAAGCAAATAATTACAGAAATAGATGAGTAAATGGGGCGCTGGTTGCAATGCTGGTTACTGAGCTTATCCCGTTCCACACATTACAAGACTGAGTTTTCAGCTGCTCACGGCTTTGCCAAACTTTAATTGTTTGAGATGAAATTTTCCATGCCGGTGTCTGCCTCAAGCTAAATCATTCTGGGGAGCTTCAGCCAAAATGGTTAATCTGTTCCCGAGAATGAAGCTTGGGAAAAAAAAAAACCATGCTGAATTCTGGCAACCATTTCTTTATGATGCTCTTGTTCTTCATCATGTCTCTTTGCAGCAGGAGTTTCAAAACTGGGAGGGTGTCTTTGTGTCTGGGATGTGCCCTTGATGTCCTCCTGCCTGGAAAACACGACCGAGCTTGGCCACATGCTGAGCCTCGAGCAATGACAGCTTGCACTTCGCCCATCAAAATTTGCTGTATCTCCGTGGTTAGAATGCTGTACCCTGCCCAGGACAGAGGTTGTGAAGCAGGAAGAGGGAGGATTGGGATTCAGGCACTCGGGCGCTCCTCCGGGGACCGGTCCGCAGCTGAGATTGTGGTGCTGGCTGGTGTCCCCAGCCATGGTGTTCACTGGTGCACATAACATCCCACGTGCACCTGATTTCTTGGATATTCAAATCTGAGATCACGGGAGCTGATTTCAGAAATGCTAAACATCCGTGGCTCCAAAGGATGCCGTCAGGAGCTGTGCTTTGAACATCGAGAGTGTTGTATAAAAGGCCAAGTACCATCAAAAAAAAATCAGCTGCCTCAAACTGGGCACTCAAAATTACCAATTCTTTTAATCTTGTGATGTCTGTGCTTCAGCTCTTGGTAAGCAAGTGGGAGAGCTGGCAGGGCCTCACATTGGTCATGGAAACACTCATCCCTCACAGAAGAGGAGGCAGCGGTAGGGCAGGGACGGGCACCTGAGGAAAGCTCAGGGAGGGGTGACTGAACACAGCTTCAGAGCAGGTTTGGGCTTTGCTGTTTTTCCCTGGAACGCAGTAAATGCATCCACCCATGAGCACCGGCAGGCCCAGGTGGGAAATAGCAGCTTGTCAGCGGAGCTGTGTGCGTGCCCTGCCCTCAGCGAGAGACGTGGCGTAAACCCCCCACTCCTGCCTGATCCTGTTACTGCAGCCTGGGACTCACCCCACGCCTGCGAGGAGGATCTCACGTAAAAGGCAACTCCAGCCCGTTTTTCCCGAATTTCTGAGTTCTTGCCACCGTGACGATGCTCCCGCGGTGTTGGTGATGTGTGCGAAGTGCTGCGCAACTCGGGGCATGGCATGCGTTCCGCGCTCTCCCCAGCCCGCTTATCTCTGGCCCGTCCTGCTGTCGAGGGACACTTCGACACTTGCTTTCTGTTGCGTTTAATGGTCAGAAACTCCGGTGCACCTCATGTACGTCACAGCGTTTCTCGTGCCCTGTCACTGAAAGTGTTATCAGTTTCGGCAGCTCGCCATGCCAGGAAGCTGTCAGCACGGTTGTAATCACTGTGTTCATGCAATAACCTCCGAGGCATCCGCCTACATTTTAACTCTTTTTTTTTTTTTTTTCTTCACAGTATTTTGTTTTTGACCACGGAGTCGTGTTTTGGACAAAAATACAGCAATTGCATTCTCTGTCTTTCTCTGTCTCTTCTAGCAGTTTGGTTCCTCTCTCTCTCCAGGTGGCTCCGTTTTCTCTGCTGTGTCGCATCAGACTACGAACGCCCAACTGATGTTTAGTGTTTGTCACACAGATGCTCTGGGAATTGTTTTTGACACTGTTTATGACATGACATCCTGAATGTAACACACATTCGTTACCTGTGCTCCTGCTCTCTCACTGGAGACAACTAACCAGAGCAGCAAATGAGGGGTCACAGTTCAAGACGTCCCACGCCTCCCCTCCTCCAGATCAGGAAGCCGCCTCCCGAGGATGCTGCGAGGGGTGTCTGGTACCTTCTGCATCCCCCCAGGTCTGCTTCATTCACACCTGGAAAAAACAGACCTGGAAACGGGCAAAAAAAATTCCACCGAGTAACGCCAGGGTTCCAGCGAGCCTTTCGGAGGCAGTCAGCTGTGGACTCGCAGTTTCTGCTGGAATAATTCCATTCCACCCCAGTAATGTTTTACCGTTTTTTAAGTATATCTTTTATTCAAATACTTGTTTTAAAGAAATAAAATAATAATTACATCTCATGAAAACAGCATGCGCTTCCGCCAGCACATGGGGTGATGTATCTGCAAGGAGGAGAGCACAGCCCCTGGCTGACTCATGACTGTGGTCCTACACTTCACGTACAAGGTATCTACAAACACAGTTGGAGCTTCTTAGTCATTATTTAATTTCTTGAGCTTGTTCTGCTGCTTTATGTTGTTCTATTAAAACCAGCTTGCAAATTAGACCCTTTAGTGATATCTGACGTGCCTCCCGTTGTGCTTTGGTCACCACAAGTCTCATACCATTATTTTGTCCACCGAGGGGAATCCTTTCCTACAAAGTGTGAAGTGGGACTAACCTGGGATTAACTGACTGGTTCTGGAGACTGTTCCTGGTCAAATGCATGGCACCAGCAATCTGCAAAGTTCATCTTCCACCAACAATTCCAGTTAACAACCCCCCCGAAGTACTCAGAGGAATATTTGTGGAACACAAAGAAAAAAAAAAAAAAAAAAAAAGCCCCCTTAATGCTTTCAGAGGGCCTGATTCAATGTTCAAGGAAGTCACGGAGAGTTTTTCTTTTGACTTCAAATGAATTTGGTTCACTCAAGCAAGAATTTGTGAGTTGTATTCACTCAATTTTTGAGGGATTCTCCCAGCTTTAGCCATGCACAAATGGCTTCAGCATCTGCAATGATCAAGTCAGCAATGATATTTTTCTTTAAGCATTCAGGTCAGACATTAAAATACCAACTGAGAATATTTTTGCAAGGGTTTTATTCTCACACCAAGCTAGCAGTCAAGCTGGCGCTTCTCCTTTCATCTTCACCCCCTATTACCTCAATATAGTGTGTTCATCAGGTTGCTTTTATTTGTTTTTTTCCAGGCTATTTTAGACAATCTGCTGAAGAAATCTCACCTAGCAATGAGTGTTGACCTTGAGCCGCTCCTTTTCTTTCTCTCCCCTTTATTTAAGAATGTGCAATGAATTAAGACATCACTTATATCCGCACTCTTTGCAGGCAACAACGGCTCTCCAATCGAGCATGAATGGCAGGTCTGCGGGCAGCGCTGTCCTGGAAATGTGATATTATGGAAACGAGAGGTGACCTGCTTACAGACAAAACAACGTGATGGGAAGAATCCTGCCTCTGAAATGGGACATGACTGCCGCCTGCCCGAGGGGCTGCGCCACTCGCTTCTCATCAGAGGCCCAGTGGGAGGATGCGGGAGCACAGAGGTCCCTCCAGAAGTGACCGTGCCAGCGTCCTGCTGAGCCATGCGGGGACTCGCGCCTGAGCTGGGGCTGCCCTGCACCGTGGGGCCATGCTGGGAGCAGCCTCCATGCCACCGAGCGCAGCACCGTCGTCCTGCAGGACCTGTGTTTGGGGAGAGCATCAGGGTTGGCACAGATAATTCTGCCTTTGCTCGGCCGGGCTACCTGCAGCTTGTCCCCCCCAAGACCCCCATCCTGCCTTTCCCTGCCTCCCTCCCAAGGTGAGAAGCAGGAAGCCACCCATGACCATAAGCTGTGAAACCTTTAATTGCCTCAAAAAACTTATTCTCATTTAATTGAAACCTGGGTGGAGAGGTGCAACATCACTCATGATGCTCCATCACAGAGAGCGGCAGAGCCAGAGCAGAGAGTGCAGCGGGACGGCTGCGTGGGACCCCGCCATCGCCAGCACATCCCCTACCAGGAATGACCAGGAATGACCAGGAGTTACCAGGAACAGCTCAGGAATGACCCTGGGATCATGTGAAGCTGCTCAGCCGTGGCGCAGACCCACGGGCCCGGCCGGCCACCCCGGC
>NW_020799100.1:22812158-22817867 GCF_003259725.1 Athene cunicularia | reverse complement strand
ACCCCGGCGTCGTGCTGCCAGCCACCGCCGCGGCACGTCGCAGCCCTGCACCGAGGGGAGGGGAGGTTTGTCTTTAATCACATTTGGAGGGGAGAGGAAGGGAAATGCCTCAAACCTCTTGCTTTTTTTTCAAACCTTTCTATACCCAAGTCTCAGAGGTAACAAGGAATTAGAACAAAACCGTACCAAACAATAATAACCGCATTCAATGCGCTTAGAAACTCATGGGAACTTGAGAAACAAAAGGAATCCATGGTATTACGCTCAGAAAGGCTCGCGCTGTCAGGGACTCGCTGCGTTTCTCCTCTCTCCTTCCAGTACTCGGCGTTAGGGGCTGTGCAGGGCCAGGGCCCCGGAGCAGCGGGGAGGGAAGAAATGCGTCCCCGGGGATCCAGCCCGCAGTTTGCCGCAGCCCCGTCCCAGCCCCGGCGGAGCCCGGCAGCCCAGATGTGATCAATAAAGCACATAACTGCGGACCCGGCTATCGGATTGCTCGGCTTTGATTTAAGGAGTTTCCCCGCCACCAGGGACAGAACACTTGGGATGTTTGCCTGGAAACAGGATCTGTGTTTAAGTCATTAGGCCAAATTCACTGCAGGTGGAGGCAGAGGCAGCCCCACAGACGGGGCTGGGGTTGTGCCCACGCGGGTGCTGCGGCTGCTCCGTGCTGTGCCCCTGCACCCCAAGGCAGAGCCCTGGGGGCTCCCTCCCGCCTCCAGGCCACGCAGGGCTGGCCAGCTCTGCTCCGTCTCCCTCCAGCCTTAGGAGGGGGCTATGCTCTGGGCTGCTCAGTGGCGGTGACCTGGTGTGGTGTCCCCAACCCCTTCATCCCAGCCACCACCTATTGCCTTCACTTTCTGTACTTAACCGCGGCTCTCACCTCCCGGGGGTCACTCCTTCCGTCATTGCCCCTTCCCGTCTTATATGAAAATCACAAGAAAACCTTGGTGCGACTCAAACCAAACCCTCCTGGGAGAAGCTACAGTTGCCCGAGGCTGGAATGGGCTTTACGTTGTGCATCCGCTGGCTGCACTGATGAGCTGATGCCCCCCCTAGCACCCCACTCCCCACAGTTGACTGGAGGGGGTTCAGCACCTCCGACGGCACGTGCGGGGCTGGAGGCAGCGCGGGGGCCTCAGCACGTGGCTGCAGCTCCCGTCGCTCCCCAAACCCTCCCAAGTTTTTCATCTGCCTCCGTTCTCCACCAGCACCATCCCGTCTTCCGAGTGGCCTTGAGCCTTCAAAGAGAGGGGGAGAACAGGGGAGAAAAATCCACGGAGATTACTTTTAAAAAATTTAAACAAAAATATCTGGTCTTAGCTGATGTTCAAATCGGAGCATTTCATTAAAAGGCTGCAGGGCTTTTAAAGACAAACTATAAGCCGAGCCATGAATAATGCAGTTTCCATTCAGAACATGAAGATTTTAGCGCATCCATAATACATGGGGTCAACCTGGGAAGACGCTGCTAATGCACAGCAATGCAGGAGGCAGCGGCCTCGCCTCTCCTCCGAAAGGAAAACAAACGGGGAAGTTTTAGGAGCTCTCCCACTGGCTGGGCGCTCTGGGGTATGGCTAGACTCTGAGGGATTTTTAAATCCTTTTTATTGGTGTCTCTCTCAACTAAAATAAACTCGGTAATCTCATTATGAGATTGGGGGCTGATCCAAGAGCGCTGGATATGGCCCATATAACTCTGTAAATAACTGTCATTAAAGCTGGCTCTGCACACTTGAGGCTGTTAGCTGTTGGGGCAGAGGCAGCCCGGGATGTCCTGGCGTGCTGGGCGGGCTGCTGGCTTTGCCGCAGGACCCGGCTGCTCCGCGCAGAGCTCGGCTCAGGCAACGCACACACCGGCTCCTCGGGGATGCCTCGTCCCTGTGACGAGTTGGCGGAGCCTCTGCGGGGGCCGCGGGTGGGGTCCACGTCACGGGAGGGTGAGACCCGTGTGTCTGGCGTAGGGCAGTGGGTTTTAAGCGAGGCTTCCCCTGCTCCTACTCCAAACTCACCCCGAGCTGCTCCAGCCGCTGCAGCGAGCGCTGGATGGGGCCCTGCGCGAGAGTTTAATGTGTCTGTGTTGTGGGAAAGGAGCCAACGTATAAACATCGCACTCAGGAAAACACAATCTCTGCAGTAAGGAAAATTGATTCTCCTAACAGTTTTATTCACATAATGTTTGGTGGCTTTACCAGAGTTCCCAAGTTATCTCCCTCCTCCACTATTTAACACTGCAGAGAGTATGTTCTCCAAATATCTTATCTCTTTAATAACCTTTCCTTTTTAGAGTGTATATATCACCGGAATCTTCTGCGGCTTCGGTTACCTTAAACACGGGTTGCTGTTAAAATAATGTTACCCTTTGAGAGAAAAAAAAAAAAAAAAAGGCTGTGTAGAAGTTACTCATGCCCATAAAATGAAACTAGAGGAAAAAAGGGTTTTCAGTGGCTTTTGTGGGACTAATGGGGAACAATCCATCTTCTGGATCAGGGCTTTATAAATCTGTTTTGGCCAAAAACCTGAATTACTATTTGCATATTTTTTCTGACAAAAGAAAGGAAGAAAATTAAGTGAAAAACCCCCATGATCTTGGTTCAGTGCCTGTGCAATCTGTCAACAGGGACAAATTCCCCACACTTAATCCAATTACACAAAAAATCTCTCTGCAGAATTATTTGGGGATGAAATTGGAAAAAAAAAAAAAAAAAGAAGTCACTGGGGACTTTTTCTCCCCTGTTTTGCATCAAGGCACCAGCTACTCCTCCTGCACGGTGTCAGCTGGTGGGGACCCCGCGGTGCTGGAAACGCAGCCCCGGCCCAGGCGCCCGCGGCGGGATCTGCGTGGGAATCGCGGATACCTGGGGATGTTCTACCCCCTGCCCACCCCCTTGGCGTGAAAACCCTCGCTGGGACGCTGGGACGGGTGTGGGTGGCCGCGAGGGGTCTCTGGCTCCCAGGGGGTTGGTGACCAGGTAACCAGAGGTGGCCAGAGCCCCCCCCGCCGCGTGGGAAAATGAGCTGAACGTGTGGATCCTCCTTTACTCCGCGAAAGGGAACAAAAGGATGCTCGTCCCCGTCCGGCTGCCCACAGCCACCGCGGGACCTGGGGGGCTTCGGTCTGCTCTAACCTGAATTTCCCTTTTCTCCCCAAAGCCAAGGGGCTGTTCCCCGTTCCCATGAAGGCAATCGCTCAGTCTGACACCTCGCTCTGCTCAGAAGAATTTCCTGATGCCGTGCTCATGTTTCCTCTTCCCTGTTGCTTTTCTCACACTTCACGTCTGCAGCTCTGCCCCCATCTGCTTTCCCTCCTTTTCCTTTCTCCCTCTCGGGCAGGTGGGGAAAACAGAAAGTGCCTGTGGACCAAAAGAAAATTTGCTATGGCAGACGTGGAGCTGATTTCATTCCTGGGGTAAACTCGGGAAAGGCTCCAGGGCTTTCCTGGGGAGGAATTTGGCCTGTGGGGAAGAGGAGGCATGGGGAATACATTAGGAGGGTCACCCCACTGGCTACAAACAGGCTTTGTATTGTTACCAAATGTTCATTAATCCAAAAATAGAATTTAAGAAATGTGGCAACTTCGCAAGAGGAATTCAGACAATCCAGGAAATCCAAAGGTAGCCCTGTGACCTTGAGAGAGTCCCAGGGTAGCCCACGAGCCCCAAGAGCGGGGGGGGGCGTGAATCAGGCTGACGGAGCAGCTTCGAGGAACGAGAACGTGGGACTGTTCATATATCACCCGCTCTGGGGAAAGCGGAGGGGCAAAAGCCAGGAATAAATATCAAGTTGCCTCGAGAGCCTGACGGGTTTGGTAGGAACACGATAGCAGAGGGGGCCGCTGTGATTAGCTCCGTGTTGGAGAGCCGGGGCAGGTGAGGAGGAGAGGATCGTGCTGTTTCGGGGTCTGGTGGACCCTTCTCTTGCCTCTGAGGAAGTCCCCTCGTCCTTCGGTGAGTGCAGCAACCCCGTCCCCCTTTCTGGAGCCTCCAGACACGACCTGTAATCACACCGCGATGTCACCTGGAGGGCGTGCGGCAACCCGCCCAGTCCTCGTGTGCTGGCACAGCAATGTCTGTGATGCTGCATGACTCCAGACAGGAACGTGATGCGTCATATGAGCTCTAGGGACTTTATTTCTTGTCAAAACCAGGTTTTTTAAACCTGTCAGTTCTTGGGCTCCTGGGGAGGGCTCTTGGCTCTGCAGCCTGGCTGGCGTGAGGGTCCCCCTGTGCCACATCGGACCCCGTGTGGGGTTTGCCCTGGTTCACAGGCGCTGCTCACTGCATCACCTCCACGATAAAACCTTCACGTGGACGAGGTATTTGTGCTCTAAAAGCAAAGGTGAAAGCAGCTCTCAGCAGAGAGGGGAAGCCATGCTCTCTGCGGGAAGAGACAGCTGGGAGAGCAGCTCTGCCGGGCGCAGAGAAGGAATCCAGGGCAGAGGGGGAGGCCTGTGGTCTGGGCTCCGAGGTTTCCCACCGCCTTTGCTCAGACGTCTCCCTGCCTTATGGTTCACATCAGCAATTATATTTTCCCCTGATGCTGCAGCTGGAACTGGACCAAGGCAGGTCGTGGGGACCCTCATGCAAGGGGGCCTCCGAAGGGCAGGAAGGGCAGAGGCATCGACAGCAGCACTGAGACAAGGGCGATCTCAGGACGGGGAGCTTGCAGAAGATGGGGTCAATGTGGCTGCGCTCATATGCCATCAAGAAAACCTATTTCCCATGATGCAGAGGCCGGCATGAAGTGCTGCGACGTGAGCTGCTGGCTCTGGGGTCTGGGAGAGACTTCTGATGGTGCCCGGAGGCTACCACTGATCAGATGACGGGGCAAGGGGACACGGTGGCCCCAGATGCATTACTTGGGCATTTCCACTTTGCCAGAAAACCAGTGTGGGACAGAGCCATGCACGAGCCGACAGCTCCAGGAATGGTGCCGGGACTGTCAATCCCTAGCAAATATTTCAGTTTAAACTCGATCTGGGATTTCATCCCTTTACTGGGATGGGGCAGCTGCAGTGAGTGTGGTCACGGCCGGGACTTTTCTCGTGATCTGTGGGATCTAAACCTGAGGAACCGCTTCAAGGTGGGATGCCATGGGAGAGCTGCCTGCAGAGGAGTTCTCAAGGGGTCAGCATCCCATCAATCTCAGTCCTGGGCACCAGGGAGCTGCGTAACAACATGGCCCCTGCCATTATTTTCAGTGGAAAATGCCAGGCATCTAAATTTATCACTTTATTGGGGGGGGGGGCAGAAAGGAAAAAACACAACTCTCCCTCATTAAAGCTGAGCATCTGCAGAGTGTACTGGAAGCAGAACAAATGGGAATGAAAATCTCCCCCACCACAAGAGCAGGGCCTGGCTTGTCGACGCTTATTTTAGCTCGGAGCTGTGCTCTGGCAGTTGTGCCAGCTTCGAGCCCTGAAGCACTGGGGAGGGGAGGGAGCCCCAACCTGCCGGGACTCGGGGCGCAGGAGCTGCCCCACTGCCCGCAGGGACCCCCCTGGCTGCTGGATCTGGGGGTGTTGACAGTGAGCAAGACCACCCCTCCGGCAGCCCTCCGCAGAGCCGGATTTTCCCACTCCCCCGTCCAAGTCTAAGGGTGAGCACCACTGCACCCCTATTCCCCACCCGACCCCCTCTTTCGCAAAAGCAAAGCTCATTGCACGTGAACCCCACCAGCTAGAAAGTCAAACCAGACCCTCTGCCTTCCCCC
>NW_020799100.1:22802669-22812108 GCF_003259725.1 Athene cunicularia | reverse complement strand
TCCCCCCCCCCCCGCCCCCAAACTCTGGGAAAATCCACAAAAGTGGCCGAAATGAATGAAGAGGGAGTGAATGTGTAACAATTTGGAGAAGAATTACTCTGAGAGACTAAAATATCACTGGCACCCTGGTGGCTTTAATGCATTCTGCCTCTTGGCCCTGAATAAATAACAATGGAAAAGCAACCCCAGAGAAATATCAAGCAGACAAAGTACATCAGCAGACCAGAGCGGGAGCTGAGGAATGTGTTTAAACAGAGAAAACACTGAGAGCACAAAAGCCACGCTGGCTGCTGAAAGGGCAACCGAGGGGCAGTTTAGGTGGGTTATAAGCCCTGCATTTCCCGACTTTTTTCTTGTCTTCCCAACGGTCGGAAGCATCGCGGCTGCAGCTTCCCTAGCGTTGCATTACCGGCGTGCAGCAGGCAAGTAGTTTTGTAGGCATGGGCCACAACTTATCAAGAGATGTGGTAGAAATTAGAGTTGCCCAAGATAAATTCATCAGCAGGCTATGAGAGGTGCAAAATCCAGATATGGAGAAAAACCACCCTGGCATGTTCTATCCATTTGTGTCATTTTTGCTTCATTTTGAACTCACCTGCCCCTAAAGGAAAACGATTGGACTCGACTAAGATATTTCATTGTAATATTTCCTCTGACTTTCCAATATGATATTATTTTCTTTTTAAAACTGCATTCATCTAAACCTGTACGGGGCTCTTTTGAGGAACGGCTTGAAAATCTCCCCCTTTTGCCATGAAGCTCTGCAGCTGCGGGACCCCAGGGCGGCAGGACTGTCCCCTGGCAGGGACTCCCAAAGTCAGCATCTCCGTGGTTTGCCGTCACCCTTCCTTCCTGGCAAACTGCTGCTTCAAACATGAGGTACAACCTCCCCCCTTCCCCAGCTCCTGCCTGTAAGACCATCCTTGCCCGGCGGTGACGGGAAGGAGTGGGGTTGGGAATATCCACCACTTAACCCCGAGAAGGCGCTTTGCAAACTGCAAAGCATATCGATATCATTACGGCGCAGAAGTACCGGAGTGACCTCTAAGGCCCATAAAGTGATATTATTTTGGCAAGCTGTACTCCAGAACCTTGCTGTAGAGGTGTTTTCTTGGCTCCCACTGTTCTGCCAAACAGTCCCCCACAGCTGGCTGAGCTCACGGCTTGCAAGCCCTGTCCAGGCTCAGATATCTTAATGAACAATATATATGCCCCCAGTGCTGCTGGTTGTTCCTTCCTGCTTTATAAAGAAAGCTCTCCTGAACGGAGAGGACCTGCCAAGCGTCCTTCTCTCACGCTGACTGGCAAATAAATCCAGAAAGTAGATGTGGAAAAACTTGCAGAAGGGAAGCGTTCACCGCAGTCACCCGCAGGGTGGGCAGAGGTAGGTGGCTAATTGCGCGGCGGCATTTCTCTTGCGTGGACACGTGTGTGCCGTGCCCCACGCTGTGGTTTGACGCTGCCGTCCAGAGGGGAGGATTTCTCCCACCTGCTCATGCCCCAATAAAACCCCTCAGCCTCAAGGCCGGGGGAGGAACAAGCTCCTCCGAGAACGACTGCTGACACCTGGGTGTGCTCTGCCTCCTCCATAAACGAGCGATCATCATTATCTGGGAAAAGTGAAAATGCAAATGAACCAACCACCCCTCGGTATGAGTCAGGGCTCAGGTGCCTCCATAGCTCCGTGTTTGTCACCTGTCTCGAGGAGAAGGAGCTGGAAGCCACCCAATGCACAAACTCTTGTCCTGCCCAGATTTTCCTTGTTTCCCGCTAAAACACAGCTGAAGAGCGGGAGCAGAGCTCTCACCCGGCGCTTTGCGAGTGCAGCCTTTGACCAGAGCCGACCAGATGAGGGGCTGCTCCCCTTCCTTCCCAGCAGAGAGAACATCGGGGCCACCTGTGGTCTCTTCCCCGTTCCCACCAGTGGACCTCGGAGACTTCCCCAGGTGGGAACGCGGAGGTAGGGCCGTGCTCGAGGCTCCCTGCGGCTACGGGGCGAAACCTCCCGGCGTGGCCGCCCGCAGAAAGAGGAGAGGCTGCTCCGGGGCGAGTGGTGCTGCAGAAGCGTCACAGGGCAACGGCAACTGTAAATCAGGGAACTAGATCTGGGAAACCTGCTGAGCTGCAGCCGGGCTTTCTGACCTGAGGAATTATCAGACACTCTTAATGATTTGTATCAGTTCTGTGCCACCAATTTTCTCCCCGTTTCGTTACTAATAAAAACGTAACAGCCACTGGGCCTCTGTTCTGATCTCCTGGTGGGTGATACCAGTGATGGGCAAGGCCAGCAGCAAATTTAATGAGAACCGGAGGCTGCTCTTTGACAGACGCTGCCCTGTGATGAGATGCAAAAGCGAGGTATGTCAAAGGGCATTACTTTATCTCATAATTCTCATTTTCTTTTGGATATGTTGGTGGGTTTTTTGTTTGGGTTTTTTTTTTTTTTTTCATAGTTGTTTCTTAGGATTCCCAGTGTAACACAAGGAGCTCCTATTAATTCATTTCAGTGATTCCTTGGGATGAACAAACTCTTTCCGCCTAATTTCAAACCCACTTGAACATTATGGATTTGAAAGTTTGTCTAAAGGATCAAATGTTATGGAGTTCCTGTTCCAGGAGAGGCTGTGAAAAAGGGCAGAGAAAAAAACATGCTACGGCTAAAATAATTCAGTACATATTATACCACACCCTCCACTAACTAAGCTCCAGCAGAAATCCTATCCCCCCCCAACATATAGCAAGTACTATCCATCACTCTCTCTCTTTTTTTTTTTTTTTTCTCCCAAATCCAATTTGAGGAGAAATGGCTTGAAGTCTTAGGGAAGGTTCTTGTTCCAAAATCGTAGCGATTTGGGCAAACTTCTAAAAACATTTCAAGATAGTCATAAGTCCTTTTGGTCCCCTCTGATCACCCTACCAGAACCAACGGATTGGATACACATCTGAGACTTTCAAATCTTTGTGGGCAAGTGTTAACAAGCAGAACATCAGGAAATTACATTCAGTGGTGATCTGCTGGCATGGACCTGGCACCAGGCGAGAACCGAGCTGCGGATGAAGGGTTCGAGGCTGAGGCACCCAGCCCACATCCAGCCCAGCAACGCTGGGGGTGCCGACAATCTCAGATTAGAGCCTCCTGTCCTGATACGTCCTCCGAGAGCAACGCAGAGATGTGACAACCTCCTGGAGACAATTCTGCTCTAGTGGGCTGAACGCGAGCAACTGCCCCCTGAATCTGGGCGTGGTTGGACGTGTAGATGGGATCCGCCTGCCTTGTGCACGTAGGTGAGTCAAGGATAAAAGAAAAAAGAAGAGGAATCCATTCTGGGCATGGGAATAGAGTTTGTGCTAGCTAGAGTTACATAAAATCCCCCTTTAAAAGAAGATGGAAGATTTCTCAGTGGATCGGAAAACAACTTCTTCATGGATTGGAGAGCCACCGGTGGAAGCCGTGGTATAACAGAACAGACTGAGAGATGCCGGAACAGACCTGGAAAAGTGTTTCAGGACTTCACATGCAAGATGCTGCATGTGTGATGGTAGCGCGTGTTTGTTCACTGGGGAGAGGAGGGTAATTATGGAAAAGCCAGGAGAAGCGCGTTTTTCATCTTGATCTTGGCTGTAGAAGACAATGAGGGGAAACATTTCCATTTCAAAGGCATTGTGTATAGGAAATCAGAATGTGACCTTAACGGCGGGGGAAGTCTCTAAGGAGGAAATCAAGGAGCAACTGGAGAAAGTGCAGTAAATCACCAAGACTGGATGGTATTTATCCAAGAGTTCAGACAGAAATAAAGTGTGAGCTACTGGGAAGGTAACGACACGGGTACACAATATATTCTGGGGGTGACGGGGAAGGAATCATGATTACTGCCGTGGAACAAGTCAAAGAAGATACCAAAATAAGAGTAACATGAGAGTCAGGCACAGATGTTCCCCAAATTCTCCTGAAAAACAAAGATTAAAGCACAGTTTGGGAAGAGTTCTCCATCTCTCCTTGGCCAGCTGGGGATCACCTGATGGTGTTTTGATCTGATGACATTCTGCTACGTGCAGGGCTTTGCAGTCGCCTCCGCCTGCTCCTGTAGGCAGCTCTTCTCCCGCTACCCAGGACACGGGGACAGTCCCCGTGGCCCCGTGATGGGTCGTGTCCCCCCGTCCCCCCCCTTTCAGGTTGCAAACCCCAAACTGCGGCACAGCTGCCAGGAAGCATTTTCCCCATGTTAGGCACGAACTCCGCGACAACCGATACCACAAGCCCTATAAAACGAGACACACTCAGACATGCCAAAAGCACATTGCAGCAAGCTCTGCAGCCCCCAGCACCCCAGCCCGGCAGGTATCACGTTGTGCTTTCCGCAGGGTACGGTGGAGGGGCCGGATCCATCACCAACACTCAGATCCAAGAATGGCTGGATGGAAACCGGGCCCTTGCGTGCTCTAATTCCTGCGTGGTGAGTCATGCGACAGCAGTGACCAGGTGACAAAACCTCCATTGCTCCGACCCCAAGCAGTGCCCGTGACGGAGGAGGAGCGGTTCCCAAAGCAAGGGTCCCTACCCGCCTCACTGAGAGTTGGTTGCCTGTAAAAATTACACACCAAAACATCACAGCCGGGGGATCTGAGCACACGCAGCGCCTCATTCTCCCACTTCTTCTGGTTCCCATCCAAAGGAATAAAGCTGCCTTGTGCAGGAGGACGGCCGCCTCCATTCAGGGCCGTAATGGGAGCTGACAGCTCCGGCGGGCAGCCGGCGCGGGCAGCGGGCGCGGGCATGCAGGCAGCTCTGCTCCTGTCCCCCTGACAACGGCGAGCCCAGACTCACCCTGCTGCCTGCAAAAGGTTAAACACGAGCCACTTCCCTTCCTTTTATTATCGTTTTTTTTTTAAATAACATTGTCTCCATTGTGTCACAGAGGGGGGAAATAATGCAGATTTGTGCCGAGAAGCCCTCCCAGTGGCGTGAGGACGCGACGAGAACAAGAAGCCCCAGAAGTGCTGCAGACAGAAATTCGAAATGCCATGGCAATGTTTAAGTCATTATCGCAGCGCGGGAGGCGGCCACCGCACGCCAGAGGAGCCGGTGCGCACGGGAGGGATGCGGGGAGCCATGGGGGGAGAGGCAGAGCGCGAAGGCTGGGTGGGAACGGACGGGACGAGGCCCACATCCCTGCTGCTGCTCCTCACCAGGGACCCCTCACACTCTGCGGGAAAGGGAAAAGTGCTTCTTTCCAGGCACAGATGCTGCCGGGGACTTGTTATCATAAGCAGGGCTGGTGAGGACCAGTGGGCTCTCACCTGGAGGGAGAGGCTGGTGGCACCCCAGGGTGGTGCAGCCCCCAGGGACACCAGGGGGTCCCTGCCCAGTGAGGGGTGCCCTGCCCCTGCCCGGGTACCGAGTGGTGAAGTCCCCCAGGAGCCGGCTGGCAAAGAAGCGGGGCTGCTGCGGTGCCATGGCAACAGACCTCCTCTCTATCACACAGATAATTTCTGTGCGGGGAAGCTGTTTGCTGGAGTGTTTTTGAGGGCTTTGAATGCAACTTAGAATTTTTTTAAAAAAGGGAGGAAGAGGGTTAACTGCCTGAAAAGGCTGCGGGGGTTTGGGGACATGCAGGAAAGCCCTTTTCACAAATATTATCCTTTGGTGTGGGAGAAAGGTTTATGCATCGAATACCTTGAACCTACCAAGAACCTGCCTTGACATCCTTGCTGAGCACACTTCAGGTTTCATATATTCCTGTCATGGTGAGATTTTGTTGTTGTTGTTGTTTTTAATTTCAGTCTGGGAGAAAGGAAAGGGAAAAAGACACCATCACCCTCCTCCACTTCTGGGAGAGGAGAGGAGAGGAGAGGAGAGGAGAGGAGAGGGAGAGGCAATAAATTCTATCCCAGTAGCAGCTCCGCAGACACGCACCATGAAACCCCATACTCTGCCGGATGCCCAGCCATCGGGGAATGGCTGACCAGCATTTCTAGTCCCTGGGGTTATTTTGGTGTGCCAGACCCTGAGTGTGGGGTCCAGGCGCTGGGACCAGTGGCCCACACCACAGAGCACTGTGTATCTGCTCTTGCCCTTCAGAGCTGTTTTTATTCTGACCACGTGCGGTTCAGAACAGTGGCTGTCCTGCAGATGCTGTTGGTTCCTTTGTGTTTGCTTTCTTGACAACAGTCATCGCAGGGAGGGGACTTCTGTGGTTCAGCAAGTGTCCTGGGACCACGAATCCAAACCCTGCAAATCCACGAGTGGAAGAGAAGAAATGCAAGAGACGTGAGGACAGCCCTTTCTTCTCAGTTTGTGCATTTTCCGGCTGCCAGAACGAGCCCGCTAGATTTCGGTCTATGAGTGGCATTAATTGATAAAATCCCCGTGGGATGCAAGGCAAGGTCATTACTTGCCTCTGGTGGGGCTCCACCGACAGCAGTGAGGGATGTCAGGGAGGTGGCCCTCCTCTGCCCCTGCTCCTAAGCAGATGCAGCCCCAGGTAACAGCAGTCCAAGCTTCCCAGGGAAATTCAAGAGCACTTAGTCCTCCCCAGGAGAGGCCATCTCACTGAAAGATAAACTTCATCTCAACAGCTCATTCAGGCTTTTGCTTCGTTGCCAAAACAGCCCACAAGCAGGACTGGGAAAGGGGGAAGTGGTGGGACAGGGACAATTACAGCCAACTGTGGTGGAAGGATTTTGAGCTGATCTCTTTTTTTTTCCCCTTTTAATAGCGCTGTATTATAAATATCACAAAACCACATGTTATCAGACAGAATGAAACAATTATGCTCCACTTCACAACTAGGGGGATATGTGCCTTCGGTGGGGCCTTGTGCTCTCTGATGTGGACACCTGCTCTCGAGAAATTTGATGGGTGAGCAGCAACTAGACCAGGATGTGGGCCCCAAGAAAACCCCGTAAGTCAGAGCAAATTTTAGTCATGACCAATTGGGTGCTACTGAAGGAAGAACTCATCCCAGTTGCTGAGTCATTTTAATCACACGCAGTTAATGACCTTCTGGCTGGGGAGCGGGGAGCCCATGCACGCTCTTGCAGACGGTTCTGATTTCTTCAGAGGACGCGGCGAGCCCTGGTAGGTACAATGGATATCCAGGCAGCTGGGGCTTAGCTCTGACTCTCCTGAGCAGGTTCTGCCAGAAATAATGTCAGTGCTTTTTCTGCCCCATTTGCTTCGTGCAGTTGTGGGTTTGCATTCATTTACTAACAAAGGCCACTTTGGGTGTCCCCCCCCCAACCCCACCACACGTGTACGCTTTCTCTGTCTCCCCTTCCGATGTCAGGAAGATTTTCCTTGAGCGGGGCTGCTCGCAGGCATCCCCCCACCCTTGGCCTGTTATTTATAGGGTACCTCTCTGCAGAGCACAATGCTGGGAGGTGAGTGAGTTATTGTTCCGGGTGACATCATGGAGTGGACTTCATAAGGGGGCTCAGCGGATGGTCTCCGAAGACAGCTGCGAAAAAGGCAGCCCTGAAGGATGTGATGGAGTGGGTGAGACATAAATTTCTTAGGACAGGCAGTGAAAAAACATTTACAGCCCTTCTTTCCTGAGTCTGGTTTCAATCAGAGTCCCAGCCGTTTCATTGATGCTTCGCACTAAGCACTCACTCAGACATACGCTTTATGCGCTCAACCTGTCTTATTTATTTTATTTTATTCCCTTTTTTACTGTTTTTAAAATGCACTGATACAGGATGGCTTACAGATCCTCAGGCAGCCAGCTCCCATGTAAAGTAGCCACAGACAAAGGCTATCTGCCTGGATATGAATCTGGCTTGCAGACGGGAATCAACTAAGAATAATATTGATAACGGTAATGAAGGAACGGGTTTATAAAACCATCACATTGCAGTCTCAGTCTATAACAAACGTGGTATTAACTTTGACATTCATTAAGGCAGCTTGCCATTTCTTCCAGGCTTAATGGAAAATCTGTCTGTTTAGAAGTGTTTGTTGCAACTGCAGGGGTTAGGGGAATGGATAGGTTACTGATTAGAAAAGCCCTGAGAGCCCGGCTACCCTAAAGGGCATTTTGAGTTCATTCTTGGGCTTCTTGTTCCTATTTTTCTTTTAGCCCATGTCTTGGGGCAACTGTTTTCTGAGTTTGCTGCAGCATGGGCTGTGCCTGTCTCAGCCCTCGCTGTCTGTCCTAACTCCTCCTGGAGGCTGTCGGGACGGAGCCTCCACCGTGCCCTGGTGTGGAGTCTCCTTCCCAGTCTGGAGAAAATCTTGCTCAGTGTGATCCCAAATCTCCTCTGCTCAGCTTCAGCCCGTCACTGCTTGGCATCCTCCATCACAGAGATGAAGAACAGGCGACTTCTGTATTCTTGCTGCCCAGTTTTATAGACGGGAAGACTACCGAGGCTGTCTCTTCCCCAGCCTGTGTTGCTGTTGATTAAACCAGCCAGTTCATTCCGCCTTTTCGGTGGGACTACGATTTCCCCAGTGAGTAACTGCAAGTCCTACAGCTCGGGTAAAATTAAACACCAGGCACCTTCCCTCCAATCAGCAAGTCTCACGTTCCCCGAGTGCCCCGTTCCTCTCTCACAGGCTTGACAGTCAGATTAGCTGTGCCTGGTTTTTGTGTGAGGAGACACGATTTTCACCCAAATCCTCACCGTATTCCCAGGATCCTCTGGTACAGATTTACTGGGGGTGATGGGACGCAGGGCTGTTGCTGAAGCCCCTCTTGAGGGGGTGCTGTGGGCCGGGTGATGCAGACCCCTTCCACCTCCACTCACTCAAACCACGGATGCTGCCCAGAAGTGTCCAAGCAGGACTCCCCTGCTCCCCGCAGCAAGGTTAATCGGCCTTGTCATGATCCTGAGCTTTGCAAAGCTTCTGCTGCACCAATCCTGGAGGGTGCGAGAGGAGGCGGCACCTTTCCCAATGCCACCTTGAAGGCAGACTCTGTGCTCTCCCAGGCTGTGCCATCTGGACGAGCCTTTTGGTATCTCTGCACATCTCAGAGCTCTCAATCTTAATCGAAAGAATAGACTTTCAGTTAGTACAGTGAGTTAATCTCTATCTGCCTCTCCCTGTAACGAGCCAGTATTTATCAGCATTCTGTACTTTACATATATGTGCGAGGCATTTAATAAAACCCAGACCGAGGAGATGAAAGATTTATCCGTTTGCCCTGAGAGATGTCCCTTGCGAGGGCAACTTGGGACTTTGGAGCGGAAACCTGGATTGTTTTTTATGACAGCTGCGTGAAGAGATACAGAGCCTTTGAAGTCGTCCTGGCCTTGCTTCCTCCCGCCTGCCCCCCGTGCCACTGGCTCGGCGCAGCAGGGCTCCCTCCTTCCCCCCAGCCACGGTACGGCGGGGTCACATCCCAGCCAGGGAGACAGGTCCGTGGTTAGAGCACGGCAGGGATGGTGGGAAAGGCCCTGAGTGATGCACAGAGGAGGAGGAGGAGGAGGAGGAGGAGGG
>NW_020799100.1:22743877-22802619 GCF_003259725.1 Athene cunicularia | reverse complement strand
GGGGGGGGGGGGAAGGCTGCTTGCGCTGCCCCATCATGGTACATGCCAATCCCCATCAGTTGGTCGATCGTAGCAAATCTTAGCGGATCGTTTCCATGCAAACGATTGATGCGCTCTACCATAGCAATCTCACATTTCTCTTGCCATCTCTCTTTAAATATCATAAAAGCAGCAGGAGGAAGAATGATTTCCATAAGTGCCCTGATAATCAGCTGGCACTAAATCTTGACTGTGTTACATTCATAACTTGTTTATTATCATGCCCAAAGTCCATGACAGTTCACTGTAACAGACTCACTGCCTTCCAATGAAAGGGGTGCCACCCCCGCTGATTTTCTTGCACAGCCACTGGCATTGCAGTGACACTAGGTGGCAGCATCTGTCCTTCTATGACTGCATGCTCAATCACCCCCCTCCATCTCTGTCCGGCGGTATAATTCGGATCTTCACAGAGGAGGAGGAGGAGGAGGAGGAGGAGGAGGAGGAGGCCAGGCTGGCCACTGTGCCATGATTCACCGGCCGGCTGGCCTGAGCAGAGCTATCTTAGCCAGCTCCATGCACCCCCAAAAAGCTCTTAGCAAGCCCGTCTGTTAGAACAATTTTCAGCATAAAATCATAACACGGAAACAACGGGCTGCCCAGAAGGTGACAGCAGCTAGAGGAGAGGAGCCAGCCCTCCGCCGTGCCGTCACAGCGCCTGAGCCCAAAGGGTGCTTCGGCTGGCGTGGGACCCCCCGTAACGGCACAGCTGGCGTGCACCCCCACCTCGCCATCTCCCTCCCGCCTCCCCCTCGCTCGGCTCTCAAACCCTCTTCAGCAAAGCATCTCAGGCCCCAGCTGCTCTGCGGCAGGGCAACGCACCCCGGCCCTGCCGGCGGTAATGCCGAGCTGCCTGCCAGCAGGCTGAGTGGTTCAGGCTGTGGGAAGGAGAAAGATGCTTCCCGTTAGGAGCGGAGCAGTGACATTTCCCCCGTAGCCCCCCAGGTGCCCATCTGCCGAAGGGCAGGGAGGCATCAGCCAGGTGCCAGCCCAAATAAATCCGAGGCGAGTGGTCCCCAGGGAACTGCCGGGGCTCTGCCAGCGGTGCTGGCTGGGCCCCCAGGATGGAGTCAGGAGGAGGGGCACCGTTGGTGCCCTGGTTACTAATGAACAATTTTAATTTCTTCCATAAACAGCTAATAAAGCTCATCTCTCTCTCTTTCCCTCTAATGCACCATTTATTTCTCACTTTGAAAGGCGATCAAGGGAATTCACACAGAATGGGAGGGGGGATTTGATGCTAAATGTCAGCGCCACCTGATGAAGCCTAATTCTCCTTCTGAGCAGCTGCAGCAGGATCCTCATGAACGGGGCTCTACGTGAGAAAGAGCCCGTGGCTTTTGGTGGCCGGAGGGGCTGACAGGGTCAAAGCCTGCCCTGGGACGCTTCCAGAGCGGACAGCCCACCCTCGGCAGAGGTTTTGTTCACGGCAGTTATTAGAAAGACTCTGAGGACCGGCGTTACTCATTACTTTGGAGAGAGACTCATTCCTTCGTGGGCACAGGGGAGGAGCGATGACCATCCTTTGCCCTCTCACCAGCCCCACGGCTCCTAGCCCTCTCGGGGCCCTCCCAGCCCACCAGCCTGGCCTGCCCATCTCCCCGGGGCTCGGGCTGGGCACGTGGCGCCCGGTCCCTCTGTGCAAGTCAGCTGCCTTTTCCCCTCCCAGCCAACTACCGGCTTTGCAAATACCATCGAAAGACTCATGGAAATTACTTGTCCTCACGGATTATGATTATCTTTAAAGTTACTGAAGGATAATTATCATCATGTCAAGAGGCTGATGATAATCTCATGATACCATCCTCACTAGTGGTGGAGAGGAAAAACACAGAGCTAATTACCCAGGAATAACTATACAGTGTTGAAGCTGGTATCTCTTGCTCCGCGGGACAGACAGAGGTTTCCGAAGCCTCTGCGGCTGCGCTTTGCAGCGCCAAAACAAAGAACTTTTGCATGTAAGTGGCTGAAGAGTGGATGTAATGAAAATACAAATGTCCTGCTAAGAAACCTGTTAGGCCTGTGATCCATGTGTGAAACACGGTGCTACATGCACGTGGGATATTTTGAAATATCAAAGAGAGATCCCTTTTCATCTCCAAGCTCTGACTGGGGAAGAGACATTAGACAAATATTTGCGCCATTTAATCTAGATTGTCAGTTCTTAGTGTGAGCGGGACAGAGGAAGGGAATGCGTTACGAGGTCATGGGAGGAGATTCGGAGCTTCAGCCCCACCCAGCGTTTGGGTGTCCGGGAGGACACCGGTGCAATTAAAATGCAAACAATACAGCAGTATGGGGGCTATAACATCTGAAGCCCAGGGAAGTGTTACAGCTTAAAGGAACTTGACAGGACTGTGCTTACAGTGTAAGTGCTCATCTCTGCTCAGCACAGTGGCAGAGCAACGCAGCTGCCCCGGGAAGGGGCCAACACCCAGCGCGAGGCTCAGCGGAGTCCGAGGAAAGGCTGAAGACACGGCGAGTGCTCAGCTGCTGGGGAGGGCGGTTAAGAAGTGTTTAGCTAGGTGCTGTTATCAAGTTAAGCTTGAAGATCTACTTGCAGCTGCCAGGCAAGGGCGCTGCTGGTGTGGGGACGCGATGGGGATCTGGGTGGCCCTGCCCAGGGCTGTGGTGGTCACGGGTTTAACCTCCTGCCTCGCCTCCGTTCACTCGCCCGCCGCGTTCTGCCGCATTTCTCTTTGGGGCCCGAATTGTCACTGTTTGGGCTGCTTCTAAGACTGTTTCAATTATTTTACTGGGGAAGGATAAAACCCGTATTTCACTTGTGTTATAGCCCTCCCCTGATTCCTCTCATTTGCTGTGTGGTTGTTTATTCTCCAGTGTAAAACTCTGAATTTGGGAAACGATGCTGACTGCCTGTGGCTGAACATCGCTCCCTGCCACAAGTCATCCTGGATGTATCTAACATCCAGCAAACACCCTAAATCTGGTCCTGATCGCTCTATAGAAAGATTTATAGATTAAATATAGGTTCCTATAGGTCTTTCCGTAGAAAGATCAAGGGCATTTGCAGGACCTGTGTTACTCAAATGGCCGAATTCTTGTTCTACACAAGTGTATAACCATTCCTTAAATCCGTGAGGCCCCATCAAGCTTAATGCAAGTTAATTTAATGATGTCAGAAAACTGTGGATCAGATCTGTAGCAGTTTTAAGTGGCCTTAGATTATATAAAGTAAGCAACTGTCATTCACCAATTAGAGTTATTTCACAGTGCATATACAGAAGAGCTCGGTACTTGCTTTGTAACATTCAAGACAGGAGTGATAAAGCTGAGAGAAGACTGTAAATAATTTTCAGTTACTATTAGCTCAAAAGTTTTAAATGGTTCCTCCAGCTGCGCTTGAGCATTTCAGCTCCCTTTAGGGGAACTTTCAAGCTGCTTTCACTGGCATGGATATTCAAAAAAAAATCATAAGGTCTCCTACCAACTTTTTGTGTCTGAAACAGCCTTGCACCTGTGTCCCATCCAACCCAGCGCTGTTAACGGGTGCAGCCAGGTGGGACCTGGGTAAATCCCGGGGACAGAAAAGACCATCCCAAACACGCCTGCACCCTGCTCTCATGGAGACAGCATTCTGCCGGAAGACATCCCATAGACCGAAAAGGAAGAAGCAAAATTTGTCGGGTGAATTTGTCAAGCAGTGGTGATAATCATTCATTTAGCCTGTAATGACATGGCACTTACTATGTAATAACCTGGATATTGCATGGAAATTACCATGTAATCCAATGCTCAGTAGTTGCCATATTGTCGGTGGCTGCATGGTAATTTGTACCCTCTCATTTAAAGCCCTGAAACTGCTATTATTATGGCAACAAAGCAGCAGATTCACAGTTTGCCAAAAGGAGAATCTCCAGAGGGATGTTATGAATAATTAGGCAGCCACGGTGGTTTTGGATAACATCTTTACCGTAACTCCATTAACTAACAATTGATTGCTTCCCTAGCGCTGCCTTGCCTCCGGTCCTTCCTACCCTGGGCTCTGGTACCCAGCAGTAAAGCCGTGGCTCTGATCGTGCAGGATAATTGCTCCGAGTCTGAGCCTGAGAAGCAGCATCCCTGAAGAGGCCAACAGCTCGAGCAGGGCAGCATCTACCGATACGCAACAACTCCTGTAGAAACGCGGGGTCGCTGCGCAGCTGGTTCTTCCCCCTGATTTTGAGGGAACACCTGCAGCAGATGCTGGTGGAGAATGTGGCACAAGGTCTGACTGGCGTTAAGGACTCCCAAGTGCAAATTGCATCGGCACAACCGTTACACATCGAGTGGGTCCAAAATCAAGGCAACATCCTGTGGGCCAGTATCCAGGTTCAAATATATCTCGCTCTCCCCAAAAAGCTCTTTTATAACTTACAGGCGATCAGTAAGCATGGTCCTAAACTGACCCTTGTCACCCCCAAATGCACATCCTCAACTTCGCCTTTGGGGCGATAAATTGTGGTTCGCTGTAGTCATCGTTGCACTGATAATGTGTTATTTTTAGATGGAAAAAGTATGAGGTCAGAGTTAATGTTTTGCATTTGTCAACGGGAGGAAGACGTGGCCCGTGCTGCCCTCCTGCCCTCTCACTCATCCCCTGCCCCTCATAATCCTCCTGACCCGCTGGTAACCCCCTCCCACGGATGCCTCCCGGAGATGCTTCTCTTGCCAAGGGGCTGGGCAGCAGCTCCGCGGTCTCCCCTCTGCCCGCTCCCTGCCCGTTCCTGGCAGCGGGGCCGTGGGTAGCTCAGACCCGGCTCCTCTTCCTCTGCTCGGGCTCCCAGAGCCAACGTGCCAGGCTGGCTAGCATCCTCCTCCTCTGCTCTCCTTGGAGGTTATGATATATGGAGGGAGCAGCTCTCCTTGTGTTGTTGTTTGCTATATAAACTTTTAAAACGGCCTGTGCCTGCGACGTGAGAGGGATGAATGTGTGTGGGAGGTTTGCAGTTTCTAGTGATTGAGATTCTTGGGTTGGAGAAGCCTAAACAAACACCATAACCTCAGGGGAAACTCTGCAGAGTTTTAGCTTTAAGTGTTTCCTCTAACAAAATAACTGTTCGACCTAGAAAGCTACCAGAGAGCATTCCTTTGGCTGACCGAGCCTTCGTGAGCCGAGCCTGGAGGTGGAACTCGGGCTTTAAAGTGTGAATGTAGAGAACTTGGTCTCTACTTTGAGTACAAATCAGAAAGCGCTCCTCATTACAGACTCACTTCCATTTCACTTCCCACCAGGGTGAGTCAAGGAAAACTCATCTGGCATAATTTCCTCTGCTGGAGGAGATTGGATTCTATCGGATCACACCTAGGAACGTCCCGGGGTTAGTGTAAGGATGGCGTGAGCTGGCTTGAAAAGGAGAGAGCCTCAAAATGTGAATGCTGGTCCATTGGGCACCCGGACAGTCTCACCTGGTGGTGGATGGTGTCCCCAAGCCCCGTCACTTTTCTCAGCCTTTTAAAATTTCTCTCAGCCATAGTTTAATTTTCTTTTTTTTCAGAAAAAAAAACAAACCAACAACAACAACAAAAAAATTGCTGGCCTGCTTAAATATCCCTAAAACTACCACTTTTAGAGCCAAAAAGAAAGCTTTAGTGAGTAGAAGATGTGCCAAAATGGAGAAGTAAGAGAAAGTATGCTTTTAGCCTCAAAACCATTTACTGCGTAGGACTGGAATGAAAGCTCCGAGTGGGCTTTAGCCCTGCAGTCTTGGGGAGTGGTGTCCGTCGGATGCTGAGGGCCTGGATCAGCACCAGCATTTTGTGCTGAGCAGCAGGATGCTGGTGCAGGAACCATGCAGGAGACCTCCTCAAGTTCCCAGCAAAACGCTAGTGCAGGAAAAACCTCTTGATTCCTTCACTGGGGTTGGACCCAGAAGTCACAACACCTCCACAGCCCTGCGGGTTTTTCAGCAAGAGCAGAATCTGCGCCCGGGCTGGCTCCTCAGGCGGGAAGCTCTGCAACCAGTAGTAACTGTGTTTTGTCAATGGTTCTAGAAAAGAAATCCGCATTTATTAGCCACCTGGATTAGAGAAATTATGTTCTTGATTCTAACTGCCAGTTTAGCCAAGGTGTTATCAAAGAGCAGAATAACATCACCTTCCTCTCTTTCCAGGTCAGGAAGCGCTCTTGTTCCCCTCGCACCCTTTGTCTATTTGTTTTGCCTGTTGTTTTGTCTCAGAGAAATCATTGCTGAACTCAGACCGGCCACTTGACTCCAGGTTAGTGTCAGAGATGGGTGTCTCTGGTCTTGTCCTTCCCTCATGTCCTCACAGAAGGATGAAGAAACTGAGACATGCACAGTCAGCACAGATTTTACAAAATCACCTCAAGCTAATTGTGAAAGCTCGTTAGAGAAAGGAAGGGGGGTGTGTGTGTGTGTGTAATCCTGTCTATCATGCTTAATCTCTGTGTTCTTCTCCCACCCCTTTCTGCAGTCCTCATCCAGAGATGGGAATCTGTCTCTTTCCTTTGGTTGTATTAATCGACTTCATTTTTTATTCTGTCAACCCATCCAGCAGGAACATGGAGACACAAAGAGCTCTGTGGACAACATGCGCAACACAGGCAAAATTATCCATGTTTTAGTTGGAGATTTTTCACAGTTAACGTTACTCCCCCCTCACCCCTCACGTCGCTGCAATACCCGGGGCCTTCCCCAAGCTTGGGAACCTGCTGCAGGGCTCACCCAGCTGCTCCCAGAGCCAATTCCCTCGGGAGCTGGGTGCTGATGGGTCCCATGAAGACACCTGCCTCCGTGGGTGCTTTCCAGGCACAGCGACCTGTGTTGGATTGCTTTGTGAGCCAGGTTACTTGGGACCTGCTGTTGACCCCACCAAAACCCAGACTTATTCCCGTTCCCATGGGGTTTCCCTTAACTGAGCTGCTGACTGCATTAACCTGGGGGATGGAGTCTCAATTCAACAGCCACTGAGACGAAGGAGCTGAGCTCAGGCCTTTGCTATTTGCGGGGATGTGCATCATGGTAGGAACTTTCCAACATGAGGACACAGATGAGCTCATTGGGATCGTTATTCCTTGGAGAGAGAAGAGAATCCCTTCCATCTTCCCGCCACACCTGGAACAAGACAGACCCTCGAACTGCTCAAGGCTCTGCCTCCCTCCTCCCACCTGCGTTCACACGTATTCCCAGCACCTAACAGAGCTCGTAGCAGTGCCGCAGCTGAGGGGATGGGAAATGTCACTTCCCGCTGACGTCCCCCGCAGGTGCCCGGTCCCCGACACCCAGAGGGCTGGGTCACATCTGGAGGAGCAGCTGCAGGACAGCTCGGACCCGGCACCCGCCCTGCACCCCGCGCTGCCCCTGTGCCAGACCCACCCGAGGGAGCACCCATCTCTCCTGATGTCCTTGCACCTCGGTAGTTTCCCACATCTTGTCAGTAAAACCCTTGAAATCATTAAATCCAGGCAATTGCTAGAAACCAGCAGAGAAGAAATATGGGAAGGGAAATTTGAAAATGAACAAAGTTTTCCAAAGCTAAAGAAAGTAATGCAAGCACATGCAAGGGTTCGAGACAATGCGGATATTGCTCAAGTTATTCTTAATCAGGTGCACATTATAATGCTCCTGAACCAGTGCCCGATGGATCATTTCTACAGGAGCAGCAGCCTAGCATGGAAAACACTGATATTTCCAGGTTGTCCAGAGGTGATCCTGGAGCCAGGAGTCCCATGGAGCCACCCTGTCCCCACCAGCCAGAAAGGGAGACTTTGTCAGAGCGAAGCAGCTGCGGGACACACGGCAGCTCCTGCGCTGGACGGGACGGCTGCTCTGGTCAGCTGCAGCTCCCACGGGCTGCATTTCTGAATCAAACTACTGCCAGGAGTAAGCTTTTCCCAGTACATCTTTCTTCGCAAGGCAAGAGCAGAGGGAAGGAAGGAGAAACCCGCTGCACCTTGTAGCCAGCCCTAATGGCTACATGCCATCATTTGCTTCCCTGAGTGCTTTCACATATGCAGAGGCTCCTGCAGAGCCGCCTCAGACCTGCTTCGTTCTCTCATTAAGGCTGGGATCTGCTCCGAAAGCATCACCCGGAGCAGTAACGGGTGAGCCACAGATCACCCGCAGCACCGCTTCAGACACTTCAACCGCTGCAAATTTTGGAAGTCAGCTGAAGAGACTTCTCCTTCCACAACCTCGGGCTCTGAAAACTTAGGCTGGAAATCTTGTTCTAGCTTTCTTTGGGAAAGTTAAAAGATTTCTCATTTATCTTCTGTTTGGAGGAAAATAAGACAAGACTATTAGAGCTGGCTGCAATACAAAATTCCCATTCAGCCAAAAATATCACTGTTTGAGAGTTTTCTTTCATCCCATATTTGAGCAACAGCGCTAGCAGCTCCAAATTTCCAATGAAATAAAAATTCCAAACTCCTACTATAAACACTGAAAAGCCTTCTCTAAATATTTTGCTTCAATGAGGCTGGAGCATTTCTCTCAGCTTTATCATTTAATAAACCCTTCAGTGATCTTGTTGCTCAGTTGCAAAACCAGAACACGGTGTCTGGCTGAGGCACCTGGCGGGCTCCCGTGGGGCGTCACAGAGACCGCGCACGCTGCTGATACCCCTGGTGCTTCCTGACTTCTCCCTTGGTTTTTGATCCTTTACTTCGGAACTTTTACACAGGGGTTCTTCTTCCTCCAGGGAGATGGAAAAGCGCCTTGTGCTGGCGGTGGAGGGTGAGGGAGCTGCCCTGCAGACCCCTGTCGCAGGGTTGCACGCTGCCGAGGCAGTAGGTCTGAAGACCCAGGAGCTCAACCCTGTCCCACAATAACTCGGGGGAGAAAAGCATCCCACTGAAAATGCGCTGACTTCCTCTGGGAACAGCTTTTGCAAACGTCTGAATGAGTCATATTGTGAGGAATGGGGCAGGCAGAGAGAGCAGATAATTGGGAATGTTTCCCATGAGGCAGATGCCTGAAATGTGTGCAGAGTGCATGCACTGTGCAGACGCAGAACGTGTAGCAAAAATGAGAATGAAGTTGGCTGTATTATCTTGAAAACAGTTTCATTTCCATTCCAATTCCAGGTGAGGGAGGAAAGTCAGCACCTTTCTCATTTCAGCCAGCCTGGGTCTCATCTTACTTGTGAGAGTTAAAGTTCATCCATCACCCGTGCCCTGAGGGCTGCGTGCCAGACCAATTATTCATACTTAGCAATGACTTACTCCGTGGAGAGCCCCAGTGAAATCAATGGGGTGGCTCAAAGAACAAGGTGCTACACAAGCCGCGGGAGAGAAGCAGGCTCTGCCCTTCGGTTTATTGTATTAATTCCCACAGCTTTCCCATTGATTTACACCAACATTTCTCCAGCCCGAGGATCTCGGGGTGAGGCTGCTCTCTGCAGTGTGTTTGTGTGTGCTGAGGTTTTATGGCTCTGTTTACACATCAGGCTTCCTAGTCTCAATTTTTCAGCACTATCTCTAATCCTGGTTAATTGAGGCTTCCTTTGATTAATGAGGACAAGCAGGGGGTGTCGGCAGAGTCAAAGGGCAGCCAGTCCTTCTGGGAGCACGTGGAAACAGCAGGAAGAGACAGATGCCAAACCACCTTAAGTCAAATAATTCGATAACAGAAAAAAAATTTAGACACGAGAAAACTTCAGAAACTACAGAGCAGCAGGATACCATCCAGGGGGTGTCTGCGCTGTCCCTGCTGCCCTTCGAAACACTACGTTAGGGATAAAGCCGGAGGAAAGGCATGGGAGGCGGCTGCATCACATGGGTATGAAGCCACATTTCCAGCAGCTGTCCCATCAGCCCTGATGGGGTCTCACAGGTTCCCAGACCAGCACAATCTCCTCGGCAAGACACTGTCCTGCTGCGCCTGCACCTGCCGGATTAATGGTCTTGTCCTGGAGAGGCCGATGGGGAGCTGGGACCTCTCCGCTGCCCCGTGCAGAGCTGCCCTGGCCGTGGGCACGCGGGAGCTGCTCCCAGGCACGGCTCCCGCCACCAGCCTCGGGGAAAGGCTCAGCTTTCTGCTTCGACCCTGAGACCCTCACCCTGCGCTTGCACGGGGCTCTGACACGGGGCGGTCACTGTCACACAGCGCTACGAGGTGTAAAACAAACCCCCAGTGGAGATGCTGAACTGGGCAACAGAGCTCACACGGTCACATTTACCAAATAAATGTCACCCAGGTTGTGATTGCTTAACAGCCTGCTCTTGATATACAGCGTGGGTGACATTTCTGACTGCCTGTTCTGTCTAAGAGGACATTAACCAAAACCCAAACCCTCACATTTATCCAAAGCCCTGTAATTTCTCTGCAGTTGCCCAGAATGTCCTATTAATTACTACTGTTGTTATCATTGGCCTTATAAAGGCACGCAGCTACATCCTGCACCGGGACGACATCGACCTGGGAGCTGCCCAAAGCAGAAGATGGTTGATACCTCCAGATCTTTCCTCCAGGCAGGAGGGCACAGATGAGTAGGGGGAAAGGGAGCAACGAGAGAGCGTTGCTCCCCCTGGCCAGGCAGCGGTCAGGGATATCTGCACCCACGTTCTCTATAGCCAGCACAGCAGGGGCATCTGAAGAAGCACTATCAGACATCTCCAGGAGCCTTCTCCCTCTGAGGGAAGATGAAAAAAATGCCATGTTGTCTGAAAATGTAGGTAGCGAATGATAAAAGCTGGTTATCGCGGGTTGGAAGAGGCAGAGCTGACCCTGCACTTCTGTCTGAGAGAGTGATGGAGGGGGGAGTTGGCTCTAGGAGGGGCTGATAGATGAAGACAAACACCTTTTCGGATGGGAGTGAAATGGTGGATCCAGTGAGGAAAAGAAAAGCTATGGTTGGCTGCAGTCCCAGTGAAGGGCCAGAAAAATTATCTTGGTAACAGCCTTCTGGATGGATATGAGCAGGCTACCCTCCCATTTGTTAAGGCTTGAGAAACGGATGTGTCAAGAAACAAGTTGTGAAAAGATAACAGCCTGGAAGCCTCAGCTGTGGACGGACAGGCAAGGTCATACCTGGGAGCTATGAAGTGAGAGGCAGAGACAGGCTGGGTGCTCAGACCTGAACCCGGGCCTGAGCCCGAGACGATGCCCAGGTAATGAGGGCGGGCGCTGGAATGAAGGCTGAGGTAGTGCCCACCTCCTGCTTCTGGGCGAGGAGAGGCAAAAGGTGCCTTTATGGGCTGGTGGGTCACCGCTAAGGAGGAAAACCCAGTGTCACAGGCAAAATTTCAGTCTGCTGAGAACACAGGCAGGTCCTCATGGGCTCTGTGCTGGACTGATGCCCTCTCCCCTTCCCCACCGTGCTCAGGTCTCCAGCCTCGTCCACCCTGTCTGCGCTTCCCCACCCCGCCCTCATCTCCACACCCTCCCATGGCTGTGCCCTCAGCTCCTCTCCTCAGTGCTCTCCTTCCCCTTAAACCCTTTCCTCGCGCCGCCCACCGTGCATGGAATCTTCCTTCTTTCTCTCCTGAAAACAACCATAAGCAAAACTGTGAGCCCGAGGCAGCAGCTCAGGTTGCTTCCCACCGAGAAAAATGCCCGTCCCAGCAGGAGCCTGACCCCTTCAAAGCGCCTGAAGATTCTCGCTTGGTGTGAAGCGGACTGAGAAGACACCGAGTGAGAATCTGGCTCCTCTGAAGTCGGCAGTCAAATCAGTTTTGACTTCAGCAGGGCTGGATGTTTACCTGGAAGAAATACTTCTTCCACTGAGTTTTGTAGAGCACTCATCAACCCTGGAGCACAGGGTAAATAACAAATAATCATCACGGGGAATTTTTATTTATTTATTTATTAAACAAAAAATATATCTCTGCTTGGCTTCACTGGGAGCTTGGTTATAGGCTCAGGGAAAACCAGACGAGTGCTAAGGGCAGGAGGTTTTGCTGTGTGGATGGAAGGGCAAGACAACACCCCCTCGTCCCCCCCCCACATACACCTTTTGCTCCGACTCTCACCCTGTAACCTAACACAGCAGAACAGCTCCCTGTTAATGACTGATGGTTCATGAAAAGCTGGTGGCTGGTGTTTCCAGGTGATAATGGGATTGCACAAAGTGTCGCTGTGGCCAGAAAGGCAACTGCACGGACCCCCCCTCGGCGTTGCGGCTCCCCGTTGTCTCTGCTGGGTCTCGGGGCTGCGGAGGAGCCAGCGCCGAGGCCGTCACTCCCGCAGCGCCCTCGGCCAGCTTGGGTGTCATCCCCAAAGCTTCATCCCCGTGGCGGTGGGACGGGGTGGGAGGGGAGCGGGGAACCCACCCGGATCCCCCGTCATTGCCCCGAGCGGGGGGCAGGCAGCAGGCAGGGAAATCATCTCCAGGTTGTACGCAGAGCACATTTTCACCCACCAGCCGCCCAGGAGGAAGCAACGTGGAACCTGGAGCTGTTACGGCGATGATAGTATGTCTTTTCCCCTTGCAGAAACACTTTCCTGACCGTAATCACACTTTAATGTTAAATCGGAGGTGGTGCGAGCTCTTGATTTCGCAGCATTGCTGCATTAGTATGCAAGTATGAAACACACAGCAGAAATGTTCTTGCTTGCAAAGAGCACTTGGATAGAAACATCAAGGAGGGGAGTGGTACAGCTCTATTAATTGAAATGTTTTTATTTATTTCCACTTTATTCTTGCTCAAAGCTGGGTTTACAGAAAAGTTTAAAAGCTGCTAAACCATCGAGCATTCAAACCCCTCTCTTGATGTGCACATAGCTGGCAAGAGCAAACACACAGCCTTATTATTGTTTCCTTTGTCTTCCCACCCTTCATTCTCTCTCGTTACTCTTATTTGTTGTGTCTGATCTCCTGCTAAAGGGCTGTCTCTTGCTCCATATTGCTACAAAGCTGAACACAGGGAACCCTTTCAGTCTTAAAGAAGTCCCTGAATGTTGCCTTAGTAGAAATAATAAATAATAACTTTGAGAGTTTGTGTTTAGCTGGGCTGAACATGTGTTTGCCTGTTTGCTTTTTAAAACAAAGCTTATTTTCATGCCCCACCAAGGTAGGTTTCTTTTAAATGCCCCCAGAGTCTTTCCCTTCCATCCACCCATCCGCCTCCCCGGCTCATCGCTCTCCCTCCCCGGCTGTGTCCTGCTCCCCCCGACTCCTCGCGGGGGACCTTTCCGAAAAGCTTCTTCCGCCCTCAACCCCTTTCTCAGCTCAGATCTCATCTGCGAGCACTTCTGTCCTTTGCCAGCTGGGATCTCGTCATCTCCCCCTCCCAGCACTCATCTTGCTCCCTGCGAGCTCCTGTTTCCATTCTCTGTGCAGTTCCAGTTCCTGGGGACCTGGGGAGGTGGCCGGAGGCTGCACAAAGGATGCTGCTGCCCCCCCAAACCCTACGGGCTCACCCCAAGCTCCAGGTTAGCTCAGCATCCCGCACCGGCTCTGCCGCCAGGAGAAGAGGAGCCTGGCCGGGGTCCCCCAGGCTGGGCAGCCTTTAAGTAGCTCTTTCATTCCGTATTTCCTTCTGCATCCCAGAGAGAGCACTGACATTTTTTCAGCTTGAGATGTTGCAAAGCGGGTCAGCCCCCACGAGGGCCAGGCTTTCCGCAGGGGTCGGTGTTTGGAAATGTGAGGACAGGCGGCCAAATACTTGGGTCCCTGCATCATCCTGCCCTTCCCCGCCGAGGGACACGGCCCTTCCGCAGAGCCACCGCTGTCCGGCTCTTGGTGTCGGCCAAGGGTCCTGGGGAGATGTCAGCGATGGGGCAGCCCCCCCGTCCCCCCTCTGCTCCCTAACTCAGAGCATCTCGGGACAAAGAGGATGCTGAGAGGCCACGGCACCGTCTTCTGCCAGGACCTTGGTGGGTGCCTCAGCCGGCACCACGTGCCCAAATTGCCGCAGTGGTGCATGTCCTCTCGCCGCCCTGCTCGACGGGGCTGCGGGGCGGTGGGTGTGCGGCACTGCCGAGGGGGTGCCGGGAGGGAGGAGGGGACGGGGATGTGGAGAACCCAGCTGTCTGCTGTTTCTTATAAGCAGCGGGTGAAAAAACCTCAGTTTTTCCTAAGTGGGAACATTTGCCTTTAATGAGCCTGAGAGGTTTGGGTTGGGTGTTTTTTTTTTTTTTTCTCCTTTTTTTTTCTCTTGCTCCTTTTTTTAGGGAAGCAGGGAATGGAAAAGGTTCTTTTCCAATAAATAAAATATCAGACATATCTCCAGGTGTCAGATTAACACCCCTGTCCCTGTGCAGGCACTGCCAGAGCTGATCACTCCCAGCAGCGAGCACAGACCCTCACACTAGTTGCTACTCTGGGCTGAGTCTGCTTTCCCCCTCTCTGGTCGTGACACCCCTTTGCTCCCCCCTTCTCCTCCCCTGAGCATCTTCCCCTTCCTCAGCCCCTCATCAGGTACCCAGAGCATCCCCAATACCATGCGTATGCCCCAGCCTGCCTCCACATCACACCAAAGGGACCCTCCAAAGTGGGGTAGGTTTTAAATACACGACAGAAATTAAACCAATATGGTCCTGCTCAGATTGCTTTCCCGTAGTTAAAATGTATGGAGGATCTATTTATGTCTGTGCTGTGTATTTGCTACATAAACTCAGGTCATTTCGGTTCAGTCTGTAGCTATTTTACTGTATTTATGCATTAGATCTGACCACGATGCTGCTGGTCAGTAACATGGGAATATTATTCTGTATGGGAAGAGATACGTTAGACCTGACCAGAAACTAGATTTTTCAGTCTGCAGGCAATACCAATATTTATTCCGGATCTCTATAAAAAGCTAAAATTTCCAGCAAAATAAAAATTCCAATAAAATTCTTTCAAAGTGAAGCAAAAGTTTGTTTTAATAAGAGAAAATAATTTGGTCTAGCTACAGGCAAAAACTCAATTTCAGTGATATCAGAGCATGCTAATGAGTACCAGTAAAAGAAGTACACAAAATATTAAAAAATTAGTAACTATTTTTCCGTCACATAAGATCGAGAGCGTGAACCAAAAACCCAACTCCAACGCGATTCCCGGCGCAGACCAGGGGGATGCTGAGGAGGCCAAACGTGTGGCGAGGAGCGAATTGCTCCGGTGCAGCTCCCGGATCCGGCGGGACCAGCCGGAGGGGAGGGAGCCTGCCGCGGTGGGGTACGGCTCGTGTGATGGACTGTTTGTTTGAAAATCTCTGGCCCAATTTTTTTCACACCCTGCCAGCTGGTGTTGAGGTCCCCCACGCCCCTCTTAATGTTCCTCTGTCAACACCTCATCTCCCAGGGCTTCGCCAGAGCGTTTTCCCTTCAGCCCCAGGTCTGACACTGGTGGAATCCAGACCCCAGAGAGCAGCTGAGGACGGGGCAGTCCCATCCGTGGGCTCCACGAGAGAATTTATCAGCAGGGCCAGCGTGCCTTCAGCGAACGGTAAACTTCAGGGCTGAGCACACAGCAACCTGCTTAAAGTGAGTGGTTAATGACTGAGCCCGGCCTCCAAAGGAAGGGGCACGATACATTTCAAAAATTGCATTACATGAGACATATTGAAATAATTGGTGTTATTTTCAGGAATTGATTGATTTACTTCAGACCAGAGTCGTAGCTCTTGGCTTACTGATATTTTTATTTGATGATAGCAGATCTTTTGTCCGGGATACTTCTCCTCTAGAGTTCAATCTTGCTTTTGGACCAGGGTATAGACCGAAATCCATCTGTGTGCCTCCAGTTACAGCATCCAGCCTTTCACATTCCCCTTCATGTCCCCATGACACCGTTACCCTACAGAACAAGTGTCCCAGGTTTATATAAGAGATTTAAATGTAAACCTAGACAGAGCCTTTGAAACCCCTGGCTCTGGGGTAGGTCGGTTCTGGATTAAGTATAAACCTGGGGAATTCTAGACTGATTCTTCCCATCATGGTTCTAAGGATGGTGAGGGAGTCCTTGCAGTGACATGAAGCTTTTCCTTACCCTGCTCACTCTACAGCCCCGTTCCTTGCCAATCTATTTGACATTTTATCCGGTAATACGGTATTACAAGTACCACCTGTTCTGGAAATATATTGGCGAGCCGAAGTCTGATTTTGGATGTGCTCAGGTTCTCGGGCCAGCCTGAGTGCTCAAAACCTGGGTTTGAACTCTCCAGACTCACCGAAGATGCTGAAGGGTGCCAGGTTGTTTTTAACGCCGCGCAGCAGGTTTTCACCCTGTGAAGAAGGTGGTTCAGTGGGCATCAGTGTGGTCATAACCAAGCGAAGGTGTGGCCCAGCTCCTCCCAGGAGCTCACATCCCCCCTCTGCCTGTGGGTAACACTCAGAGCATCACCTCCACATTAGAGAGGGGAGCCCGGACAGGTCATGCACCCCGTGTCGGAGCTGGTTCAGACTTCCAGACTGGCTCGTACGCAGTCACTCACACAGAGGAACGTGATATTGTATTAGTTCCCAAAAGCAGCAGCTCTGTGGGAAGGCTCATATGCGTCTGACGTTTCCAGCTGGACATTATTTTTGATGTGCTCCCAACCCTTGTTGCACAACAGCCATTTCTTGGGCTGGCGATGGCTGGGCAGCCCCCTCCCCGTTTCCACGCCGACCCCGAGGCACCGCAGACAATGCAGCCCACCGAGTTTTATCATCAAGGGAAAACACTGGACCACGTTCAAGCAATGCAGAGGCCTTTCTAAGAAACCGTTATTGTTATGGACAACAGCTGGGCTCAGAGGAGAACTTTGCCCGCAGAATTCAGAGAGTCCTGCTCTACCAGACTGCCATTATTTTATGCCAGATCGATCATTCAGTTGAAAATAGGAAGAGATAAAAACTAGGCAGACAGTGCGGTCACCCTGTAAAGCAAGACCTCAGAGAGTAAAAGATGCTATTTAGTGGCCATCCTTATGCCTTCACACACAGAGATCACACCAGCTCGTGTCATGCTTTGGAGACGGACTGGGGGAGCGATGGCATCTTGTGCTCAGCAGACTTTCCTGCCTCTTCGGTTCAAACTGGTATTTGCCTTCCCATCACCCTACCCACGTGCTTGGCCCCATTTCCCAGACTGTTTGTGGAATGAAATATCGTTGCTATCATGGTTTACATGCTAGGAGAGAGGGAATGAAAAAAAAAAATGCAAGGGAGGGAGGGAGGGAGGGAAGAAAGGAGGAAACAAAGACAGCATTGTTATCTCTTCCAAAAAACTGCAGACACTTATTCAAGGCAGAATGACTAGTTGGGGTTGTGGTTTGCTTTTACATATGTGTTTAACCTCGTGAAATAGTCAACAGCCTGGAAAGAAAACACCACACTCAAAGGCAGAGGCTGCCCAAGGCTCCCAAACCCTCAGCCTGATTTTCCAATTTGGGGTGCTTGGCTGGAGCCCAGCCGTGATCCTTGGGATGCGACAGCTTCTGGATTTGGGGGGGGAAGTGTCCCCCATCCCCAGACAAAGGCATCTTTCCACTGTCCAGCAGGAGCAGCACATTAGGCTTATCAGGCTCCTGTCTTATCAGTTCCTAGCAGATGCTACAAGACGATTTGTCATCCAAACCTTGGCATGCTTCACTCTAGCCAGGCAGCCGCAAGAGCCAGGAACTGGGGGAAAAAAAAAGCAAGCAAGAAAAAAAAAAAGAAAAGAGTGGAACAATGCAGCGAAAAAACACAAATTCTGCAACATCTAAATGTGAAAGAGAGAGCGAGCACGCTGCGCTGCCGTGCCAACTTTCCAGGGTTTAGAGCACAATCTTTTCTGTGGTACCACCGCTCATGATTAAGTTTGCCTGACACTTCCCATCAGGAGGCTCTGCAGTCACTCGTGCAGAGCTTTGCCAGACTTGAATCAATTGGGCTGAAATTTCCCATGTTTGGTATCTGCCTGGGGCAGAAGCCGAGGAAACAATCCACTCGGCACAGCACAGCCATTTCTGAGAATATGGGTACAGAAAAACACCGTGTATTGCTATTAAAAAAAAACCAAAAAAAAAACCCAAACAAAAAAAAACCACCAAAAACCCCTCAATTTCCAGTTATATTTATTTTATCTTATTGAGAAGTTCTTGCTCTCCCGTGACATGGAACAGATGCTCAGCATTTTCCAAGAAGCAGCTCTGGTTGCGGAGATATGACTTTCGCTTTTTTTTTCTGTGGAAACCTGCCCCAAATTTGATTGATTTGAAGTGCCTCTGAAAAAAAAAAAATAAAAAAAGAAATCACAGTTTATGGCTCAGCCAAGGGTATCTCCCTTCCCATGGAGCCCGCTCCATCCTTCCCTACCTCTTAGCACCACAAAGGCTGCAGGAGGGGACAGGAGCTGGGTTTGGGCACCGGCAGAAGCAGGTGAGGACAGAGTGGGGAGGCGGTCGTAGGGAAGAATGAGCCCAGGACTGGGAGCACAATGTGAGGAACGTGTATTTTAGGGGTGAGGGTGGTGGGAGGAGGATCTGAGAGTGGGACCCCATCAGGGAAACACTGCAGGAGGGGAAGGCTCTTGGAGCAGGACCCAGGCAGGCAGGAGACCCCGAGGAGGGGACTGACCCGGATGCTGGGGTGCAGAGCCCTGCAAGGTGTCCCAGGAGAAGGGAGAACACGGGGAGATGGATGACATTCTTTTAATCTTTCTGGGTGTAATCACATTAACTGAAGTGACTGAGCATCATGCCTACTCATTTTTTCCTTTCTCTATCACACAACCCATAGTAAGAGCTATATTTAGCTTTCTCATCCCTAACTACAGGGTGTCAGTGGCTTCTCTTTTCCCCTCCAGTGATTCAGCCGAGTGCAATTGTTCATTCAAGTGGAAGTAGGAAAATGTAGACACAGCACAGAGGGGTGCTGGGCCTGTCCCCCCCGCAGCCCTGCCCGCACTCCTGCCTTGGAGAGGAGTCCTTGCCTTTGCCTGGCTCCCGTTTCGCCTCCTCCAGCTCCGGAGCCCCCCGCTCCGAGGCTGATGATCGCAGACTTGGCTCTGAGCCTCCTGCACGGACACGCTGCCACGTGGCTCATCCCTCTGCACCGGGCCACGGTGGGGACGGCCGTGACAGCGTCAGCTGGAGATGCTGCACATTGGGCAGAGCAGGGCTCTGGAGTCATTCTCCCTCCTTCGGATGAGAAATTCCGTCCTGAACTCAGGGAAATCCTCACTAACTAAATTTTCATTGAAATAATTATGTTTCCACGATGATTCCGATGATTCCATAACGATTCCACGTGATTCCCATGCATCAGCATTTTTCAACAACAACAACAACAAACCCAAACACCCTGTTTTGTTGAAAAATTCCTCCTTCATTAAAGGAGATGACCCAGCTCCACGGCGTGCCCTTCCCGGGCAGCCAAGCCCGGCTGAGCCACCACGGTCGGGCAACGGCAGGGCTGGGCTGGTCCCTGCCCTCCGCCTGTGCCACGTTTCAGAGGCCAGAGGCCTAACGCAATCACCTCAGAGATTGCCTAATTGTTTTACCCTCAATAATATTTGCTGGGGATGCCCGGCAAACCCCTGAACCGCAGAAGCTCGCGGTGCTTGAGTGGAAGCAGCTTCAGCTTGAATAAGCAGCTGATGTGCTGGGACCACTGGCCATATGGGGTTGTGGCCATTTGCTCGGTTTAATCTGAATCCAGGAAAGAGAGAGGAGGGCAAAGGAATGACTCTGCATCTTACACACACTGGGAAAATAAAAAGGGACAGAAATGCCTGCCCATCAACTTTCCGCCCCCCCCTCTTTCCTGCCCCTTCTGCAGCTGGGGAAACCGCTGCAGCTTCAGAGGCCATTTGGAGCCGGCTGTGCGGACGCAGGCTTTTGGAAACGTGCAATTACATCCACAGGCGTCTCCTTGTAGCTTAAGCAGGTTTAATATTACAGGCAGGCACAGGAAATCTTGGCCCTTTTTCTTTTCTTTCTTAAATTATTTTTTAAACGCGCTCCCAGTAAAGTTAATGAATCACTCCCAAAAACGAGGCTTTTATTAGGGTCTGCAATTCGGCACAGATTTCTTTTCCTTTCCTGTGGCAAAAAAGATGCCAATTAAATAAAAATATTTTGTTTGAAACCTATCGCTATTGCTGTATTAGGGTTTTATCCCCACACAGTAAAAAAAAAAAAAAAACAAAAAACCCAAAAGAACAAACACCATTTTCCTCTTGTTTAGGGTGGTCACAAACACCACTCAAGCAAAACCTACCCCAAAGTCCTATCCCACAGACAGGCCACTGCTGTAAAATTTATTTTCCTCTGCTGGGGTCCCATTAGTCTTCACCAGCTCCCACTCATCCAACAACCCCCAGCTCCCACTGGGCTGAGCCCTGCCCACAGCATCCCATGGGCTTCCTCCTGCTCACATCCCGGGATGGGGATCCCAGCCCCTCCTGGTCCCAGAGCCCCAATTTCCACGGGGGACATCACCCCTAATCTCTGTTATTTTATCCAGGTTTTGCTGTCTGCCCACAGGGGTAAACGGGAGACAACTCAGGCCGCTGGTCGCTGAAGAGGTGTGAAAGCCATCGCCAACGGTTGCCACTGCTTCCCAGTTTGCAATAACATTTCTTTTGAACATCTGAATGAGAATCGTGCTAGTTTTATTAAAAAGAAGAAGAAAAAAAAAACCAAACCAAAACCCCAAGCAGTTTCCCCTTTCCCCCTCTCCCCAGCTGCATACCAGCAGCCAGCAGGTGTGTGTCAATCGGCCGGCCTCGGAGATTTACAACCTGTTCCAGGATTTCTCGGCCAGGCTTCGGCTGTGGAAGTATTTTTTGCTCACAAACAAAGGAGCTGTAGCGAGGGGGCCCCAAGGGACACAACAACCGGAGATGAAAAAACAAACGCATCCTTCCCTAATGCGATTAAAACCAAAAAAACCCCACTGAAGCAATGGGCTCCGGCTGGCCAAGGGGATGACTTAGAGCTCTTTGCTGCTTCTTCCCCTTCCCCGCCTGGCCCCGTCCCTCCTGGGCAGGAGCAGGAGGGGTGCAGAAGGGGATGGGGGGGTCACATCCCTGCCTGCCGCTGCCTTGGGTGGCTGGAGGAGCCTGGCTGGGCCTCACTCCCCCTTGGCCTCCCATCGCCCAGCCACTGCCAAGCACCGTGCACGGCCAGCGACCCAATTCCCAGCAGTTTTTGTTTAAAATAGATCAAAGCTGCGGCCGAGGAAAAGCCACAGGAAGCGGCTTGGATGGCCCTGGTCCCTCGCTCCTCCACCCTCAGCACAGGCTGAGGAGCAGAAGTTACTCCTGTTTTTTTTTCCATGAGGCGAGGATGACGATCTGCTTCCTCCACCCCTACTCGTGCCCAGCCCTGTTCTCCACATCCATACTGGGAGGTGCCCCAGCTTTGCCCTCCTGGCTTTGCTCTCATTCGGCCACTTTTCAGGAGAAGACGCGGGCAACATCTTCGATGCTTTATTAGTGGGACCCTTCCGGTGGGAACAATTTGAAGCAAGGAGAGAAAAAAAAAACCCACTCTCATTTGTTCCTGTGACACAGACATCTAACCCGCGTTTCTGTACGTGGCAGGAGGAACATGGCCCGGGCACGGGCTCCTTCAGCAGTGCCGCTGGAAAGCTGCTGTGGGAGGTGTCGCAGGGAGAGCGGCGGTCTGGAGGGACCTGCAGATGAGCGCTGTGCTTTTGGGGGCAACAAAGCGCGTCCAGATGACTCCCCGCTGTGCGGAATCCGGCCCTCAGAGATGCTCCACAGGAGCCCTGGTCACGTCGTGTTAGTGCTCCTGGTCCCCAGCAAGGGTGCTGCTTCCCGGCGGAACCCCGGCTTGTGTTGGGATTAATAGCAGTTATCATGTTAGGCTTGAAACACGTAGGGCAGCGTAATCCTTGCAGGGCCAGGGATCCTGTCAGGGCACAAAACCCTTAATCCTTGTGAATATGCCGGAGGAGAGGGGAGCTGGTACCTACAGGTGTCTGACAGAGGGAGAACGGTCACACGCAAAGAGGCAGGGCAAAACCAGAAGCATTAGGGTGAGAATGAGCCAGGGAAATCTTAGCTTAGACAAACAAAAGTGACGTAAGAGAGAGATAATTAGTCTGGAGGCTCCTCTGCCAAAGGAAATACTGGAAGTCCCACTGACTGGACTTAGTCAGAACTAGGCAGGGCGGAAGCCCGGGGGGACGCACGGGGCCCTGCCTGCTCTGGCAGGCGCTGCCGACCGGCAGCAGCTCCTGTCCCCACGGCCCCGCCACGTGTGACGAGGTGACACCACGGCCTGACAGTTGCAGGCTCCGTCCCCTCGGCCGGTTCCCCTCTCCTCCCCACGCAGCCTGGCACACGGCGAGGCCGGCCCCGCGGAAGGAGCTGCGGTAGCGTGCACACAGCTGTGCACATCTGGAAGAGGCTCTTCCAGCACGGCTTCCTCGCCAGCAGCCAACCATTTTGGAATAGCCCCGCCGCCAGCTGCTCTGACAGAAGGGAGAGGGAAAGCGCTGGCTGGAGGCGTTTGCAAAGGGCTGGCACACGCACTGGGAGCTGGGGCGATGGTGGGCAGCAGCCCCTGCACGCTCACAGCCCAGGAGCTGCGGGTTCAGCTCCCACCCCGTCATCGTGCACCAGCCAGCCGCTCCTCGATGAATAGAAATGTCACGGAAGCCTCTCGGCCCCCGGTGAGCCCCACAGCCTCCCCACAAGCCACTCACCAGCCCTCTTCAGCAGGAGTCTCTGCTGGTGGTACTCAAGCGTGAAAGGAGACGCATGACTAAGAGCTAGAGGAACAGACTGGGAGAGCTACTGCAGCTCAAGGAGCCAAAATTCATGTTTCCCATATGGGCTGTGAATGAACGCCCTGGTATATGGCTTGGGAACATGAATTCCTGATGTCCCGAGCCTCAACTTGTCCAACAGTGCCAGAAAAGCTGCAAAAGGAGCAGAGTCTCAGCATCACCAGGGTACAATGCTCTCTGGAGACAGTGGAAGAGGAGCCTAAACCATGCAGAAACGCTCTGCTCTCCTTCCCCCCCATGGCTGGACCCCACTATCTGACCCCCTGAAGCACCAGCCCTGGCCATCCCTGAACAAGCAGAGCTTTGTCCAATGTGTTTACTGCAGTCAAGAGATTAAACCAAAGGAAACAAAGCAGCTCAAAGGCTTAAGGCCGTGACTCATGCAGAGGGCTTCCCAGGCCGTCTTCACTCGGCACATTGCTCTGCCCCACATGAAAAATGACTGAGTCAAAATAAATAAATAAAAGTCAATAAATCTCGCGCAGCAGAGATGGTGAGTGATTGGGGAATAGGAAACCTGTTCAAACAGAGCAGCGTTTTCTAGGCAGAAAATTCAGTGTCACGTTCCTGAGCTGAGAGGGGACACTACATGGGGAGGAAGAGAAATAAATATACATTTCCCAACTACGTGACACGGCTTCCAGAAACCGTCACCTGGTGACGGTGCACTTGGGGCTGCCGTGCTGTGGGGCTGGGTTCGCAGGCTGAAGAGCAGGGAGGTGGACAGGTAGCAAAGGCACCCTCGGGTGAGCGTGGGCTTTCATCCTTTGTCTCGTGTGAGCCAGAAAATGGGGGAATATCTGGTGAGTTCTGTGTGTGCTGTTTCTGCAGCAGGAGTAGCAGGACGCTATTCTGGACCTTGGACCCGCACTCTGGGAACGGGAACAGCACCTGAGAGCCGGTCCAGCATGGGTTGCTCTGCAGACGACGGATGATGTGAAGTTGAAGATGACCCTGCCTTGCAGCCAAGGGTTAAACTGACATAAACCTCCTGCCGGTATTCTGCGCATCATGCCTGCGTATCCCCAAGGCACATCTCCCACAGAGCTCATCTCCACTCCAGTTATCACCCCTGGACCACAGCTGAACATGAGAAACACACGGAGGGTGGTTTCTTCCACAGCAGAACCCTGTGAACCTGAAGCTGTTACACTGGAAAGCCCCTGAGCTGAAAGCTTTTTTTTTTTTTTTTTTTTTTTTTCCCGAGGTGACTTTATTTCTCCTCAGTCTTGGACGCAGCTGACAGTGAGAACTGCGATGTCTGGAACGGGGCTGGAGGGAGAAAGAAGCTATCAGCAGAAGGAAGCGGTTGCAGCAATAGCAAGCATTAAGGCACTAATGAGACAGAGTAGAGCTGGCCTGTCTCGTACAGAAGGTTGGACTGCGTAATCTAATGGTCCCTTTGGCCTTACAATTTGTGAAACTGTTTCATTCTGCTAGATAGTTGGCTCAGGCTTTAAATCATCCTCTGCAATCCAACAGCAAAAAGCTGGGAAAAACAAAGACTTTTGGAACAGCACCAAAAAGCTGTTGGAGTCGTTTCTGATAGCATCGTTGGGCCAAACCCTGCAGCCCTCCTTGCCCCGCTTGCTCATTGGTGAGGTTTTGATTTCAGCCTGGCTCCCTGGGGTGCCGGGGGCTTTGCCCCTGCGTGCATGGACAGCACGATCTGGGATCTTACGAGCGGAATTTAGCCAGCAGCCCCTCGATGCCCTCGTGGCGATGAGTGTATTGATGGGTTTGGATGGAGGCGCTCTCCTCGCCTGAATCCGGCCCCATTTCCCTGTCAGTTGGAGTAATAGAGTCCAACCCTTCGGGCCACGGGCCAGCCAAGTGTATTGTTTTCAGACGATCAACAGTTGCATGCTTCTTTCCCCCCGCTGACTGGCGTAACAAAGCCTCTGCGAGAGCACACAGGGCAGTGTGTGTGCTCGGGCTGAAAGGGAAGGAGAACTCGGAAGTGGGCTCTTGATCGTCTTTTCTGGTCTCAGAACTCCTCGTTTGGATGCCAAGACAAACAAATAAATCATATTCAAAGGCATCTGCCCACAATAGTGCTGAAGTCAGAAAAACATAAAAGAGAGGAGCTGAGATCAGGGGTCAGGATTCCTGTTAGACACAACAGCTTTTCTCAGTGCTTTCATTTCGTTTTACTGCCTCTTCTGCTGCCGTGCGGGCGAGAGCGATTATTTATTTTGTAGCCTCTCTTCGGCCTGTTTTTCCAATAGCAATTTGTGATATGCTTACAGAATTCCCTGGCACGGCCTGCCGGTGGGGACTGTCTGCTGTGGGCAGCCTTCTCAGCCCTTTGAAGAGTGCTTACACACTGTGAGTGAGTCAGCGTGCGCCAAAGCCGCCGCATCCTCGTTTCTCAAGAACCCTTTCCTCCAGTTGCTTTCCAAATTGCTTTTCATGGGGGCCGAGCTAGCCATCACAAGAAGGCAGTCACTTCTGTGGCAGATATTTAAAAGCAACTGTGTGTAGCAACCTGAAGCAGAATGGGAGTAAGAACACAAAATGCCGAGACAGAGGCTTCTCTGGGGGATGCTATTTTTACCCCAGGTAAGATTTAATGAGGACAATTCTAAGTGTCTTTTTCCTGGAGAAAGAACAAACATAATAGTCTCTTTAAAACCAATAAGTGACGATTTGATCTGAACATCTCTGCACAAGGAGCCTGGTTTGCTGCTGATAGAGGGGGAAAGTGGCTGCCAGCGACTCCCTGCAGCTGATGGACCCTCCTGGGAGAGCCCCACACTCAGCCTGGCCCCACTCAGCCCCATTGATCCCGGCTGGTGGGGACTGGGGAACCCAGCCTCAGGGTGCTGGCAGGGTTTTGGAAGGACCCACTGGGGTGTGGGACAAGGAGGAGCTCAGGCTTTTCATTGCCAGGCAGGAGGCAGCAGCAGCAAACAGAAATTCAGCACGTCAGCTCTCAGCCCCAGCCTTCAAATTTGCAAGAGCTTTTCTGTAAGGGGCTCGGGGAAATGACTGAAATCAGCTAGGTCATTTCTCATCGCTCGGAGAGGCCAAAAGCACCTAATTGGGAACTGATCTCAGCTGTTTGTTTGCCAGGACTCAGACCAAAAAAAGCTCCATCTGAATTAAAAAAGAAAGAAAAAAAAAAAAGGAATTTCCTCCCCTGATGGTTTGGATTGTTTCTTAATGTTATTTTAATGTAGGTCTGTTTGGTGTTTATTTGGAGCTTAAGGTGGTGGAAAATGAGCCGTGGGTCAGCTCTGATGCTGGATGGAGCTGGGCATCTGCTGAAGAGGAGCGCTGGTAACGGCGAGGGACCTGTCGGGAGAAGCGAAATGTTTGTTACCCGAGCTCGATTTCCTTCTAGTGGACTTGTGAGTCCCGTACACCGAATAGCTGGGAGGAGAACTGCTCAGCCTCCGGGTTGCTTGCAAAGTGTTGGCTTTGGCTTTCTGCTGCTCCTCGTGCAGGGCCGGCCGGCCAAGGCACGTGCCCTCCTGCCGGCTCCCAGCCTGGATGCGGGGAGCCTTCCCGGTGGCGGGGGTAATGAACAAGGAGTAGCAAGTAACTTGCCTTCTCCTCCAAATTTTCAGGCAAATTATTACTCATGCAAAAATCTGACAGAGTTTTGGGAGTTGTGAATGTTTTAATAAATCCCCAGTGACTGTCTCACTGTTCACAAAGAGTGAGTAACAGGATCCCATAAATCACGGCAAAACAAACTCAGCACTTTGGGTCAGGAAAATATTGAGAAATCCATGGGTTTTACTCTAATCCTCCCATGGCAGGGGCCCTGGAAATGCACTTTTTCATTTTTTTGCATCCTTTTGGCTTCAACACTAACTTCCTATTCCAGCCGACATCTTGCCAGGCTCAGCAGCATGCGCGGGCATTTGAGGTCCAGCACAGCACCGCGGGGAGCAGGGAAACTCCCCTGGGATGCGATGAGCCTGGCTCCCATCCCAGCCAAGAGGGGTTTGCCCCACAGGCCGCATCTTCTGGGCTTACACCTACCACTCACTGCCGTGCAGCGACCCGCAGACCACTTCAGACTTTTATGGAGGTGGGAAGGGGTAAGAGTTTGCCTGTGGTGCTGCTCCCTGCTTCGGACTCTGGAGTTCTGACCTCTGAGCATCCCACCGGGACATCGCCCGGCAGGGATCCTGCTGCTCCAGGGAGCGAGGCTTTGAATCTGCCTCCAGCAACGGGGCCTTTCATCTTCTGTCGCATCTTTGTGTTTCAGAGAGGCGGGATTTGGGTTTTTTGTTTGTTTGTTTTTGTTTGTGGGTTTGGTTTTTTTTTTTCACCAGCAATACGAGAGCTGAACGCACTGGGGTTTAGGGCGGCCGCAATCCCGTGGTGGCCAATGCAGGCTGTCCTTGGCAAGTATGGAGGCAACACATGGCCAAGAGGCTGCCCTGCCCGTGCGGGAGCACTGAGGAGTCAGCCCCGATGTGTGGTCCTGGCTTGATGCCAAACCAGCCCCAGACCTCCGACCTGCCAGGAACGTTTGCCGGCCAGCAGAGCCCAAAGGGACGCTGCCGTCCGGGCAGAAGGAAAAGTGTCTGACAGCAACGGCAAAGGAGAGATGGGACAGAGCAGAGCACAGCCGAGAAAGGGGAAGAAGAGACAGGAAAGGGGCAGAAACCCTGGTGATCTGGATTTCGCGCTCGCAAAGCCAAATTCTTGAGGGGTGCTGTGCAGCGGATGAAGTAACCGGCTGATGGAGATGCAGAGCCCAGGCAGGCGCCCTCAGCTTCTCCCACCACGCTTCTACCCCGCTGGCACCCTCAGGGTGCAGCCAAGGGAGAAGGACATGGCTGGCCACCCTCCTCCTGGGACACAGCCGCCCTGCTCCTGGGATGGACACGGCCCCGCCTGCCCCACGCTCCGCCTGTCCAGCACCTCTGGAGCAGACACACTCAGCAGAAGGGCGTGAGGGTTTTGCAGTGCGTGTGATGGGACTGAAACGCCATCAGCAGCTTTATTTTTCTGGGCCAGAATCCTACTTAGGAAAGGCTTGACAAGCCAGGAGTTGGGACGCTGGTGTGTGCTCCCTGCCACCCCCCAGGCTCCCTCCCCAAGCCATTTGGTCTCTCATCATGCACTAATCCATTGGTGACTTCAGCTGTAATTGGCTGCAGTCTGGCATCAATAAACCGAAACATTTATTGCACAGTTTAAATCTAATACAGATTATAGCAACCCAGCTAGTTTTTAATGCCTGAGCCAGGAAGCAGCTCTGTGAACTCCTGCTTCATGGGCTGGAGGCTTTTCCCCACCACTCAAGCTCCATCCCAGCCTTTGGTCCTGACCTGCTGCCCCCACCTCCTCCACCGCCCATGCAATGACCCCCCCCTCCATTCAGGACATCAGTTCTGGCCCCTCCATCCGTATCCTGTGCTCCGGGACGGCCAAACCTCCCTCCCCATCCCCAGTCAGTCGGGGTCCATCTGTGGAAGGAGGGAGATTTCCTTAATACCTGTGACGTGCAAACCCTGCCGCGGAACGGCGGGTTAAAGGTTGGCCCTTATCTCAGGATCTGCAGTGAAATTACCGAGCTGCTCACAACGTCTGCACCAGAGTCAGGAAATCTGATTTGCAATAATATAATGTTCCTTTAAGTAACATTTTCTTAAAAGACATTACTGAAGTTTAAAGGAGGGCCCAGGGGCCAGGGGAGCTTTAATTTTAGATTTTGTAATTATTTTCCTGACTACTGTTTTTTAACCCTTGCGAGGCTGAAACCCAACTCCAGGTGGCTGCTGGAGGGTCGCGGTCCCCACGGCAGGGCTGGGGCACCATGGGCTGGCCTCCTCACACGGGCTTTGCAGTTCTCTCCTCTTTCTGCCCCGACATTTGGTTAAAGGCAGCCCGCCTGGGAAGATTTTCCCCAGCATCTCAGATCTGGGTCCCTCTCCACTCAGTATTTTTAAAAAAGCAGTGAGGTAAGTCATGTGTTCAGCGTAAGTGCAGCCGCCTTTTAATGAAGCCAGTGAGACACAAATGGCAAATGCCTCATTTTCTACTGATTTAAATAATGCATTGGAGAGGCACTTCACTGGCATTAAAAAAAAAAAAAAAAAGAAGAAGAAAAATAATTAAAAGAAGGGGTAAAAAAAGTGCTTGTCAGCCTCTGCCAGTGGCAGTGACCCCGCAGAGCCCACCCCACTCTGAGCAGCACGTGTGGGGAGCGAGGGCAGCGCTGCCGGGGGGCTGCGGGCTGGGGAAGGCACGCACAGCCCTGGGATGGATGGTGGCCAAGAGGAAAATGAATGGAGAACTATTGGGTTTCTCATGGACACCCACTTACTCTGCCACCGCTCCAGCACTTTCAGAGCTCCCCGGAGCTGATTAGACTCTCCATTACTGTCTGCTGAGCGCTCGCATGCCAGGAATCGCTTAACAGGGACCGGCTGGAGAGCCTCTGCGGAGGGAAGGGGGGTGCCTTCGGTCCTCCCCCTCCACCCCCCTGGCATGGTATTACTATCAGAAATATCAGACGTTTCGACTCAAATTAAAGTCAGGTTAAATATCTCAAATGCAAAAATTCCACATGGTTCCAGATGGAAAGTGGTTCCTCGACTTCATACCGAACAAAATAAATAAGAAACCTTTCAGACCTGGGCCTGCCCCTCCGCCGGGGAGAGCCGGGGAGCCCCCGTCGAATTTGAGAACTTTGAAGTCGTAATTTGGCTGGACTAATGCAAAGCATGACACACTCTATTGGGGTATAAATAGAGTATTCGTGAAATGCACAGTGGTAAATACATTGTCATGATAGTAACCAAAGCAGAAACATGTGTGTGCACACACCCCCCCCCAGCACAGAGCCACACGGTGCACGGGGGCGACGGCAAGGCAGGAGCCCTGGAAATGCCAACAGCCCCGCACGTCCCCGGCGATGCTGCCCAGGCACACCTCCACACCCCGGCCAGCAACGTGCGAGCAACTAAATCGGGCAGCACAATAGGAGGAGAAGAGCTTTGGCCACTGACAGGATGAGTTGATTTAGGCTGGGTGGCTTTGCACGTTCTTTTTTCTCTGCCCAGACACATATTTAATGCCATGAGGCTCAGCATCTGGGCGAGGTTCTGGTGGCACCACAGGGATGCCGCCACCGCCGATCGCTTGGCCAGCAGATCTGTCCCACGCAGCCCCGGAGCAGGTGGATTTTGCCAGGATGCACCCAGGACACTCAGCAAGCTGGTGGCCATGCTGTGACAAGCAGGGGGGCTGTCCGTTCCCCCTGTTTCTCCACCCAGGGTGTGAGGCGGCTCCCATGGCATTTATATAGCTGCCAGACCCGAGCTCTAAAAGGAAGGAGAGAACTTTGCTCACGGCGGTGCCGAACCCAAATCTGCGGCTTTAAGCAGCCTGAGTTGTGCCAGACCCCATGAAACTGGATGTGCCCTTATCTCCCACAGCCCCTCACCCCTCCGTGTATCAAGCCTGAGCCCCAAAGTCCAGATGTGGTTCCAAACCAGAGACATTTGCAGAGTTGGGGATTTGCCCTGCCTTGCAAGACATCATGGCCATCCAGCTCAGCATCTTCACACGAAGGCTGAGCATCCCCCTGCTCGGGGTCCTCAGCCACTTCTCAGCCAACCACCCCTCTGCAGAGGAAGAAACGCCAACACGACCCTGGTGTTTCCTTTCTGGAACTCACACCCTGCTCCCTTTTCTGTCTCTGCTCTCTCGTGCTGCTCCCCACTTTCCAGGGTGTTTCTAACCTTGCCCTTTGGTTGTCCCTTGGTCTTCACCTCTGCATTTAAACCTTGCTGGAGCTGAGCCATCCCCGCGCTCTGCTGTTGTTTGGGTTGGTGGTACTGACTTTTCTCTCTTGCCCTTCTGCTTTGATTTAGTGTCTGCCTATCTCTCCTCAGGTTAATCAGAGGATTAACTGCAGCTCTCCCTCCCTTTCTCCTAAATCCTTATCCTTCATCACGAAGCTAGGAAACAAAACAGACCAGGTACTTTTCCGTGGAGGCAGCCAAACTATTTGCTTTCCTATCAGCCAGCCTCTCCCACACCTTTCTCTGGGCCTTTCTGACCCCTGGGACACCCACTTATCTGCAAACGCCTCTGCCTCCCCGTCTGCCCCCCTGCCCTGCCCAGCCCTGCCTGCCCCTCCTGGGGACATCAGCAGGGATGGCCCAGGGCATGAAAAAAATCAGAACAGGACCAAAATTTCCCAGATCTCACCTGGGTGCCACCTCATCTTGACCTGCCTGTCACCCTGCGCCGCCTGCCCGCGCCCTGCCTGCGCTGCCTCTTCCTCCCGGAGCTGCTTGTGGATTCCCTCTCCCTGAGATCATCCTGGGGAGCGATTGCACAGCAGCTGACATCCCCCTCCCACGGACACACTCATCCTCTGCTCCCAGCGCTGGCCTGTCAGCCCTTCGTTCCTACCCACTGGTGTCCCTCAGTCCTCAGAGCAACTCATCCCCCACTTAATATCACCCCACTCTGGGTCTGAGTTGTTCAGCTCTGCCCCGTGAATGACCCCAAGATACCCAATATCTCGGGCCGGCGGGATGCCGTCAGAGCCATCCATCCTCCCAACTCAAGAGAGGGAAGGGAGCAGCTGATAGCTGTGATGCACCTTAAGTTTTAAGACCCTTCATATTTTCTGCTTTAATCAGCAGCTTCCAGTGCTGACTGAAGGCAAGATAAACTCTGTCAGCCCTTCGGCAGGTGGGCAACCGAATTGGGATTCTTTGGAATAATAAATGGAGCCGCTGTAGAAAGGTGTCTGGATCCCAGGAAATACCATTTCCTTGGCCAGCACTGCTAAATGGAGGGGCAAAGGCTTCTGGCTCAGCTCTGCCTCAACACGCGCTCGGTATCTGAACAGCTCTGGTCCTGAGTGCCGGGGGCTGGCAGCCTCTGCAGAGCTTGGTAGCGTCGTGGCAGGGTGGGTGCAGCCTCCGGACTGGAGAGGAGGGAAGGGCCGCGCAAGAACTCCGCTTACAGAGCACTGCCTGGCAAGCCCCCGCGCTCCCGACATGGCCGTGGGACCCTTCGCCGCGGTTCTCCCGGCAGCCTCCCCCTCCTGCTCCCGGCCAGGCACCACTTCTGCAGCTCAGAAGGTGACAGTGATGCTTCAACAGCCTCAGTCGCTTTTACCTTCTCATCAGGGCAGCCGGGTCTCTTCCCTGCTGGCTTTGCTGACCCCCCGAGACTGTTCACTCGGTCCTGCTTAGGTTTTGGCTAAGCCAGCTCATGCGAAGGCCTGGTGTAGGCTGGGAGCACCACGCAGGCAGGGCAGGCGCCCAGAAAGAGCTAAAGGGCCGCGATGCAGCCCCAATCACCGGCAGATTGCTGCCTCCTGCAGTCATTACCTATTTTTCTGGCACTTTCCTCAGAATCCGCTGACTTATGGAGAGGATATAGACCAAAGCTCCAAGCTGGAGGGTGTAAAACATCAGCTCACTCAGAAAGCTCTTGAAGAAGATCCAACAGCAGCGGGACTGCTGGGGCTTTCGTGCTTCCCAGTGTGACACAGGGGACTCCCACACCCTGACCGAGGAGGAAGGACGAACACTTACCCTCGGCGGCGTAACTAATCCATTCCTTTTGCTCACAGGTACACGGTATTAAGAGCTAACATGATGAAACCTCATGACTTGAATGGTGAAGAGACGAATTCACATGATAGATGAGTCTGGGCAAAGGGGACTGAGCCCCTGTCTGTCGTGTTTGTTTGTTGTATTTCTCAGTGAGCCCATGAAATAAAGTTTAAATCACAGAGTACATTGTCCTGTAACTTTGAGAGATCTGAATGGACCGACACCCTTCCCGTCCCATCCCAGCTTTGTGGTTCTTCAAAACCTTAAAGGCGCCAGTTCCTCCTGTCTGGGCTTTACCAGCTCACCACGCAGACAAAGAGGGGTCGACAGCAGCAAACTCTCTTCAGACGGAGAAGATCACCCCAAGAAACCTCCTTAGGAATCACGGCTGTGCTGGGTACTGAAAATCCAGGGAGATCCGGATAACCCGCACCCAGGAGAACTGGTCAACTGGTCACAAGTGGGAGCGGGAGGAACGGACCAAGGCTGCCCTGTCCCACCGAGCCCAGGGAGCAGCGGTCCAGCTGGGGTGCCAGGGGAGACACGGGTTAACCCCGCGCCCGGCGCTGCCCCCACAGAGGGAACCTGTGGGTGCCAAGCACGGCGCTGGGATCGCTCAGCAGGTCCCGGGGTCCGCGTGTGGTGGGAGCTGACGGTGACTGACGTTTAGGCCACCTGCCAGCATTGCATCAGCACCTAGAAAATGTGCTGCCTCTGGATTTATTTGGAAGACGCTCGTCTACCTGCTTGCGGTGGGGCAGCCTGAAAGCCCCCTCCCGTCGCACGGAGCCAGCCATGGTGTCCAGGCTGTGGAGCAGGCTGGGTGAGGGGGGAGAGCCAAGCCGAGCGGAGCCAAGCCGGGCCGAGGAGAGGGGTCGTCATGTGAAAAAGTGATTCAGCTATGACCCAACTTTTCAGCTCAACCACTCCTGCCAAAGCAGTGTTTCCAAAGCTGCAGCTCCCTGATAAAACCTAATACCATTGCCCATAAATTGTATTAAATAAACAGCAGCTGCAGATCAAGGTATATTCATCAAGGGCTTCCTCTTTTTTTTTTTTTTTTTTTTTTTTTTTTTTTTTTTTTTTTTTTATGAATGGCTGAAGACTCAGAGATGCTGTTTGCCAATAGTCTGTCAACGGAGCCTGCATTTAAAATCAATTTGGTAATTACAACTCCAACTCGGAGCCACAAATCAAAAAGGAAACTTCAGCCCTTCAGGATGTTTTAGACCATTAGGGAGCTGGTAATTATGCACCCCGGCCGGGCATTAATTTAAGGCCCCGGTGGAAAAGCGATGGTGTGAATTTGAGACAGGAAACTGACTGCGAGGAATTTCAAAGGTTGGGAGGCGTGCTGTCAGTCTGTTTACAGCCACCTAACCTAACATGGTTAAAATCTGCTAGGAAACACTTGCTGAACTCGGGATTGCCGTTGTGTTGGTTTATTTTTCCTTGTGAAAGCGGCCGCTTTTCTGTCGGCGAGGAATAAATGAGGAAAATATATATAACCTCTGTTTACATAGGATCTACAGTGTTTGTACTGTGCTACTCCAGGTCACTTGGATTCTGGTGTGATGAACGGTGTGTATGTGTATAGAGCTGGAGATATATATACGGACAGACAGGAGGGTTTGACAGAACTAACCGAGGGAGCGTATCTTTCATTCCACTAGCAGCAAGTGAGTTTGACTGCAAAACACGGGTGCACCCCCTCCCCTTTGACACGTAAGGAGAAGACCTGGAGGCTTAGCAGCCTTTCCCAACCACAAGCCTGTTTTTTTGGCAGCATCCTTTAGTTCATGGAGCGTGTGTCGCGTCCCCGGCGACTCCCGCTTCCGAGGAGGAGGTCAGCCAGGCTGTACCTGGCCAAATACCCAGTGATACAACGTGGGGAGCAAGAGGCTCCCCCCTCAACCTCTCCAGTCAACCTCAGCCCTGTAGCATCAGGTCTTGCTGTTGCTGAAAAAATGGATAATGTTCAGTAGCTGCAAATGTTATTAATGGTCATAAAATGATCCGGTTCTTCAGAATATCCTGTTACGCTGGTTGTCTCAGAGATCTCCTGCAGGCTGGTCCCACAGCCCCATTTGTCTGGGCTCTCCGAAGTATCACGTCTCCGTCAGGAGAGCTGCAAAGATAGTCATGCCCCAGGGACCAGCAGAAGGATAAGGCTGGATTTTGGATAACGGGGAAGGAGAAGCTCCCGGCCCTCCCTGCCCAGCCTGGTCTGCCTGTTCCCAGCCCAGGTGGGGCTGCAGAGGCTCCGTCCCATTTAACGAAATGTTTCCACCACACTGGTGCCCTCCTGTGACCAGGGCACTGAACAAGGGGCCCCCGCGCCCTGTGCAGGCATCGGGGAAGGTTCAGACAATCAGACAATTGATGGGCATCGCAGAAGGTCAGAATCACTCTTCATCCCTGCTCCTCCTTGGCAGACAGGGAATTTTCCCTCCACATAGATGGTGCAAAAGTGCAACCGGCTGTGACCACAGCAACGGCCTGGCTCTGGAAAAAAACAGAGCAATTGGATGAAAAAAAAAAAAAAGTGGGAATTTCTCATTCAGGATTTAAGTCTTTTCATTTTAACTCCCTAAGAACAATGATGCCTAATGGCTTTGTAATTCAGAGCTTTGGGGTATCCTCGTGTCTCCCCTCGGCAGCTCTGCCAGCCCCCAAGGGGGACGAGGGGCCGGCAGCGGCGCTGGGCTGCCGGCCCCGGCACGAAAGCCTCATCCTGTAAATAATGAAGTAATGAAGTAAGGATGTGTCTCATAGCAGTCCATTAAATGGATGTGTCCAGGCTGCCGGAGGAGCTTTGATGACTCGGGCGCTCGGCAGACGGAGCCACAATGAACAGGCTGATTAAATAGAACCCGAGCGGCGGAGAGCGGAGCGGTGCGACGTGCCGCGAGGGGCTCGGGCAGGGCGAAGCTGCCACGCAAACAGTGCTCGAGGTTGGGTGCAGGGGTCGGGAGGTGGGAGGTGACGGCTTTAGGTGCTGCATTTACAGCACGTGTCATCCTGCGGCGCTGAGCTTCTGCCATGAGGTGCAACCCAGTGCCAGGGAAGCCGGGTAGCCATGGGGTTGGCTGCTTATGGTCGTGGAGGTAAACCCGTGTCCCCGAAAGCAACCCGAAGGACGGCAGGGAAGGAGGGATCCCCAGCACAGGGATGCTGTTCCGGGGCTCAGGGCCCCTAGGTGTGAAGGAGGAGATGAGGTTTGCAGGTTTTCCTGTGATGGGAAGCGCATTCCCCATTACCCAGCCTGTTTTCCCTTTCCTGGGCATCACCCCCACCCTTGCGGAGTGCCCCCGCTCCCCGCCTGGCGCTCGCACCCTCCGTGCTGCACAGGCCATCCTTTCATCTCCCCTCCCCTCACAGCTGTGGCTTGCCAAGCCAGGCAGATTTAGCTCTTTAAATCTTTCCTCGTGAGTCAATCCATTGTGGCATGATGGATACATGCTCCCCGTTACCTTCTTAGGGTGAAGCAGGGTCACCCTGGTGAGGACTGACCCCGGGGACAGGCATGGGGGGTGTGCAGGGGGCCAGGGCCGGGGCTGGGCAGGTCCCTGGGCAGCAGCATCCCTGCGAGCTTCCAGCCGACCCCGCACACTCCCGGCCCCGCTGGCCTCGCGCAGGGACAGGCAGCTGCCGCCACCCTGCCCCGAGCAAAAGCGCTGCCACAGGGTCCCTTCAGTTAAATGTCACTTTGGAAAATACCACGCACCTCGCAGGAGGACAGAGCTATTTTCTATCACTGACATGTCACCGCTTGGCATTTCCTGTGATTTTCCCCACGTCCCCCCCAGACAAAACCCAAACTACATATAAATATATATTGGAAATGGAGACATCGTCTTTATTACAAGCCTTGCGCTGAATGGCAATTTCTGCATTTGCTTTAAATACATCCATTTAAAGTGACAGGCGGAAAGCTGGCTGAGCTGACATCAAGGCAGCAAGGGAAAGGGGGGGTGGGTGTTAAAAATTTTGCTCTCTCTCCTCTTTCTGTCTGTCCTTGACCCTCTGCATTAGAGGGCAGCGAGGTGTCTGCGGGTCTGGAGGAGAGGGCTGGGGAGGGACAGGGCATGGGAGGCAACACTGGGGGTGCAGGGGATGGGGATCCAGGGGCTGGAGGGGATGGGGATGGAGGGATGGGGACTGTCGCTCATTTCTCCAGTGCCAGGCTGAGCTGCCTGGGGGAAGGGTGGGCAGGGTATGCAGTGGGGGTGGGGGACAAGAGAGGGGAAAGATATTAAAATGTTCAATCTGAAGTTACTGACATACCACCAGGCTTACAGACCGCGTGCAGAACAAAGGTTTGCATTTGCAAATCAATAAAAATAAACGTGGAGCGAAGACGCAGGAATATTTTAACATAAATCTACATAAACCCTCACCCTGGAAATGCTGGCGAATGTGCTGTCTGCTGGCTGGACACGTTGCCCGACGACGGCGAGCTGGTGGCGAGGCCCAAGGTGGGTGATGTCCCTGCAGACCCCCCCCAGGCTTGGAAGGGGTGTGAGGATGGGGGGAGCAGTGCGAAATGTGGTGCCATAAATGGGAGAGAAGACCTGGAGAAAACACTCTGTTCTCTTCCAGAGGCACTGCCAAGCTGGGCATCTCCCTCCTCAGCGGGCTCTGCACGTACTGCTGCTCTCTGAACACCTGCGAGGGATGTTACTCCAGAAACGGGGTTTCTCTTTCTTGGGAAAGTCCAACATTTCACATTTTCTTGTTTTTTTGCTTTTTTTTTTTTTTTTTTAATCCCACATTAGGATGAAAAAAACTTGAAATAATTTGGTAAATAAAAAGCTCATGAGAGGTTTCTGTTCCTCACCTTGGGAAGGGTGAGACACTAGCAGAGAACGTCAGGAAAGCTGAAGTGACATCTATTTCCCCTCTAAAGAGCTCTGAAATTTTTCTGCTACCATGCCAGCTATCAGCACGCTCCCGAGAAACATTCTTGTTTCAGGCACCACACTTTCTGCCAAACATCAACTCTACTGACAACGTCATCTGAGCACCAGTCTGTTGTCACCCGCATTTCACAGCTGGGGAAACTGAGGCACAGCAGCACCGCCTCCTCCTGCTGCGACTGGTCCCATCCCTGGAGCTGGGGGGTGCGGGGGGGCACTGAGGACCATCAGAGATGTTGGTACCTGCACTGGGGGAGAAGGGATGGCCTGGAGCCCCCACCCTCCCAGGACACTTAGGGATGCGGTAACGCTCCCTCGCTGCTGTACCTCCCGTGCTCCCAGCTAATTAATCACTTATTCCCTCCCTCTTCTTCCACCTTAATTGGGACAAAGACATCTGGCAGAGATTTGCTCAGGCATGGCCCCGGTCTTTAACTTTCAGCTTATTAGGGGATTTAACAGCAAAACTGCCCCGAGACAGGCATCCTCCAACGGACAGGCAGCAGGAGCTAAGGTCCCCCTCCAGGTGGGAGCTTCGCCGGGTCTCTCTGGACACCCCACATCGTCCAGCCCTGGGGCGGAGGCACAGGGAGACTCATGCTGTGACACCTCAGTGGGAGGTTTGCATCGGGGGGGGGGCACCTTCCCGCACCCCACGGCACTAGGACACCTGCTCTCGCCGTGGCCCCAGCAAGGGAGACCCAAACTCCCTGGAAAAAGCACCGAGCTAGAACATCGAACCTTTTAATCAGGCTGCTAGCTCGCTGGTCATCCGCTTCTTTCACTAGAAATGACCCAAAAGGGAATTGAAACATTTTGTTTCATTTTGAGCAAAGCATTTTGTTTGATGTGAAGAGAACGTGGGGTTGGGGAGGGGGAGAGGGAGAGCGGGTCATTTCAGCAGCCAGGAAACAGTTCATTTCAGCTCAAATAAAACTTAATTCTGCTGTTGTTGCTGCAGCGTTTGCTGTCCGGGGAGGCAGCGGGAGAGCCGGCGTGGCGGGCAGTGCCCGGCTGAAGCAGCCCAGGAGGAGGTGAGGACCTGAATGCCATGGCCCGGTCGCCCTGAGCCGGGATAGATGCACAGCTCTTCTTCCAGCTGACACCTACCCTCAGCGCTGGGGGGTCTCCCAGGCTGGGTGGGACGTGTCCTTTGGTGAAAGAAGGACCCAAACAGGATCCTCCAGTGCCGGGTCAAGCATCTTTACCACCAGCAGCGCTGCGCGTGTCCCTGGGGCTCTTCTGCCAGGCTGAAGTTGTGTTTGGCAAACTCACAAATAGTTTCGGGACAGCCAAAGCCACATTTCCCAGCGAGTTCAGCAACTCTCCCTCTTCCGGGAGGTGCCCTGCATCGCAAGGCCTCTGTGCCTCCTTCTCTGTGTCCTCAAAGCAGGGCGGCATCGGGGGCTGCGTGGCTGCGGCCGCAGCCGTCCCAACCCCGGACCCACCCGGCTCAGGGCCAGGCGTCTGTGACTAATTGGTAGCAAAGCACTTATCAGACAAACTTTAGCCTCTTTTCTGGTTCATGAATTGCTCATGAGCTATTTGTGAATTTTTTTTTTTTTACTTTAATTGTTATACTAAATTATTCATCAAATAATTTCAATAACTAGTTCTCGGGCCAGATTACATTTTAAATGAGCTGTTTCCGTGCGTGCTGCTGCCAGAGAACTTGCTGTCGAGCAGCCACAGAAAGCAAATGCAAAAAGGGACACGAAACGTGGGGGAACAAACTGCGGGAAACATGAATGGGACTTTTCGCCCCATCCTGCTCGGTGTTTAAGCAACGCTCAGCCTGCAAGCAGCATGGGGCTGACCCTGCCCAGCACCTCTCAGGAGCTGCTCATGTCGGAGCCAGGGCTGCGGCGACGGCGGCTGATAAACACGAGCATTTCCCTCCCCAGGTCACCAAGAGAGTCAGTGAAGCAATGACACACCCCAGAGCCGCTGGCTCCCGCGGCCCAACTGCACCTTCCTCCGAGCGCTGGCATTCCCAGACAGAAAGGAAAACTGCCTCGCCCTCCGAAAGCTCCTCCTGGACACGAGCACAACCCCCTGACCCCGCCAGGCCACCCCTGGTCCCACGCTGCCCTGTGCCAGGGCCGTGAGCTGGAGGAGACGGGGGCACCCGGCCACAGGGCTCAGCTCAAACCACTTCTGAGCCAAGCAGCCAGGAGAGGCTTTACACAGAGAGCAATTAAAGAGCCAAGCGGAGCTTTTCCCAGCCCAGCCCAAATCCACCGGCCACGTCCCCGCCAAGGGAGCGGCGTTCCCGCACGCCGAGCTGGCGCAGTTTGTTCACAGCGAGTAGCTGAACCGTTTGCCGCTGCAGACGGGAACTGCCAGGCCCCGGCGCAGCGCCGCGATGTCACCTTCCCTTGCCCTAGCCCCGAGATCCCCAGCAGCGCGAACGGAGGAGTGGAGATAACGCCGAGGCTTGGGCTGTCCTTCAGCTGCAAGGCTGGAAGCATCGAGGATGGGGCCGGGGCTGCGCTTTCCCCCTGTGCCACGTTACTGAGCAATCAGATGCGCTCAAATAATCAGCTGATGTTTATTTTTCCTGCTCGCTTGACTGGGTTTAAGGATCACGTCCTGCCCCAGGGCCACTGCCCAGCGCTGCGCAATCACAGAAGAAAAAAAACCCACACTGCTGTCTCTCAACTTGTCCCCCTTTTTTCTGACCAACCTCAGAGTGTCTTTGGGGCAAGGCTGTGCCTGGCTACAGCGGGGAAGGCACAGGGATGGGGTCAGCCATCACCTTGATGTTGCAGGGCCCCAGCACACCTCTGCTGCTGCAGCCTCAGCCAGACCACCTCTCTCCACTGACATCCCAGTACATCCCAGTTCAACTGGCTCAGGCAAGCTTTAAGGGCTCACTTTGCACATTGGACGATCACAGTTACCTCTTCTGGTTTAAAAAAAACAGGAAAAAAAATCTCTCCCAGTTTAGAAACCTCTGCTCCAAGAGGCAGAGGCTGTACTCGACTTGGAGGGAGAGCATCCCTCTGCCCTCCCAAGGCTGAGCGGGGTGCCTGGAGCTGCAGCCCTGACACATCCCAAACCCACCCAAGCACCCAGGCACACGCTTAAGCATGGGCGAGCATGGCCATAGCGAAGACAAGGTGGGAATCGGGGAGGAGGCGGCCAAGAACTGACCCTGTCTGCTCCTGAGATAATATATCTCTGAAAGCCAGCTCAGGTTTCCTGGCTTCAGCACTGCTATTGAAAATTTATGGTTTGAGAAAGTTCTTGGAGCCCAAATCCCTCGACCTATCACCTTTTCAACCTTGTGTTTATCGGGACATGAGTTCCTCTTCCTCCCGCCCTTTGTTTTTGACTCTTGGAGCCCCAGAGGCTCAGTCCTGGTGCTGCCCAAGCTGATGCTTATGGTCAAACCATCTGAAGCTGCGATAAATCCTCCCAGTCCTCTCCTTGCCTCCACTCCTCCCTTTTTGCCCCCATTCTCCTTTTCCTGGGGTGGAGAGTCGTGGTGTTGTTTTCTCTCTGCCAGCTCCACACATTCCCTGCTGCTTTCCTGCCCTTGGTTTCACTCCCTTCATCTTGGCAAAACGGGCATCAAACGCTGCAAGTTGCCACGGCGACTGGAAAATTGCAATGACCCCAGGGATGGGCTCTGGACCCGTGCTCCGCCATCACCGATCAATCCCCAAGACCTTCCCGGGCTGTCAGCTTTCGTACCGAGGCAGCGCATGGCCAAGGAGAAAAAACTCAGGCAGGGCATCCCCCACGGGGCCCTGCTGTAGGAGAGGGGTTTCTTTCTTGTCACTGGAAAAAAAAAAAAAGAAAAAAAAAAAAGAAAAGTATACGTGGGTTTATTTTCAAATAGTTTCCCTGTCTCACAGATTTTTGGTCACCTGTGGAGTAAAAGACAATTTAGTGGTATCAGCAGGGAACCTTCCAGGCTTGTATTAGCAGGAAACAGAGGAGGGCAGCAAGGTCCCTGCCGGGAGAGGAGGTTTCTGGGCTTGGATGAGGATTTCAGGGAAAGTCCAGCCCCGCGCGCGAGGGGACTGCAGGAGCCCAGGTGAGGGGGCGGAAGACACTCAAGTGCCAGGGATTTGTGAAGAAGGCTTATAAAATTGCTGGAAGTAATGAAAGGAGAGAAGAATGACCAGGAGAACAGAGCAGTTTATTCCAGGAGGAGCTAGATGGCTGCAGAGGAAAGAGAGGAGGAAATATGAGAGAGTTCAATAAAACTGTGGACAATTGAGACGAGGTGAATAAGAAACAACTATTCCCATTTTCTCAGAACACAAAACCCCCAGGACATCCAATAAAGTTACACAGCAGCAGATTTAAAACAAATCAAAGGAAGTCTTTTATCATCCGGAGCCCAGATGCGCCGCGGAGCGCCCTGCCGCAGGATGCTGCCGAGGACAAAACCGTCACCCGGGCAGGCAGAGCCTGGGGATGGAGGCGTGCGAAGGGCTCTTCCAAACGACATCCACATCAAACCTCCGGCTTGGGAAATCCCCGGGTTGGGCGACTGCCAGAAGCTGAAGGGTGCGCAGGGGAGATGGGTGGCTGTGCATGCCCCATTTCTGATGTGGCTCCCTTGGCAAACGTCACTGGCTGCTGCTGGAGAGGAGACAGCGTCGGCCGGGCTGCGTGGTGACCTCTGGGTCCCGCCTGGCCGTGAGGGTGTTCAGAGAGGACGAGCTGACACAGCCCCGCTGCTGTCCCAGGGCAGCTCAGTGCTTTCTGCACGCTCAGAGCAGATTAAACCATGATCTGTCAGCTCAGCTCCCCTCCTGCACCTTCTCTCACACCGGGCTTCCTACGGCACGGAAAAAAAATGGTGGATAACCATAAAAAAAGAGAAAATAAATAGACCAGCTCCAGCCCCAAAAATGCTGCCAGCTTTGTCAAACCTACGGAGAGCCGGACAAGAGACAGACTGGCTCAGCAACAGCCTGGCCGGGACTGAGCACACAAACCCTGGGACACCTCCCTGATGCTCAGCTGGGGGTGATGAGGTGAACGAGGCAGCCGGGTCAGAGAGTCTGAAGTTTCTCCCTTCACAGAGAAGGAGAAGGCAGCAAGGCCCTGGAGGGTGGGTCTGTAAATGGGAAATCACATCTGCCTTGGATATTTATTCTCCAGCTGGTCTCACAACAGCCTTTTGCAGAGGACACACCAGGCAGCTCTCACCAGTTATTAAAATCTGATAAAAATTCCACTCCAGTTAATTCTACCAGCAGAAAGCTCCAGATTGATGCACAAAAGACTGTCCCTCCTGACTCGGCTGTGCCTGCTTATTTATTTATTTACTCCTAACACGCATCTCCGCTGCACAGCAATGAAAATTGGGGTTTGCAAAGCGGAGGAGAGGCTTGTCAGAGGGAAGGAGGCAGCCGGGGATGCAGAGGCAGGGGCTGGGGAGCATCCAGAGTGGCACGGACGTGGCCCAGCCCTCTGGCCAGGGCTCAGTCTTCCCTCTAGTGACCAGACAGCGACCAGCGTGTTGCTCTTGTGGTCGGTCCCAATGGTATTTTCACTCGGGAGGGCAAAGGAGAGTCCTCCGCACTCGCTGCCAACCCCGCGGGCTGGTTTCCCACCCCAGCCTGGCCCAAATGCCACCTCGCCCTCGGGCTCCCTGCCCCCATCCACAGCCACGCCGTGGCCACGCTTTCCAGACGGATGCACACAGACAGCCACGCTCGTCTCTGCTTCCCACACAGTTTAATAGCTACTTTGCTGGTGTTTCCTGAGTTTTATATAGCTTTCACAGTCTGTTTTTATGATGCTTGAGTAATTGCTGTTTGCTTATCATGGATCGAATGTCAATGGCTGGGTCACACCCCATGCGCTTTGGCTTGAGAGGAGCCATTTGATATATTCATTTAAAATTTCTTCTTCTTATGCTATTTATTACACCTTCAGGAGTGCAGCTGGAAGACCTGTGGAGGAGGTGGATGGTAGCTCAGTCCACACCACCAAATGCAGCAAACCCCAGTCCTGCACCCATCTTTCTACAGCCTGGAAACTCCTGGATCCCCCAGCAACGTTCCCACCCAGGAGGACTTCAAGCCAACCCTGCCGGCGATGGAAAAAACAAAGTTCTTCAGCACAGATAGGACTCAGAGATGAAAAAACGCCCTTTCCCCACAGCTCTCCCCAGGCGCAGCTCACCCGACACCATCCCGGGCATCACCAGCCACACGGTGGGAGCCAACAATAACTCCGTCGCACAAACCTCAGCCGCCACATTCGCACGTCAGCCGGCCGCGCTCGCCCTGTGATTGCTAAAGCAGCATCCAAGCAGAGCCCTTCTTGGGAAGTGGTGAAATGAGAGAGGAGTCCATCAGGGACCAGGTTTAGAAAAAAAAAAGAGGAAGAAAAGTCATTCTCCAGCCATTCGACTGAGGGAGCAGCTGTCCCTCCGCTCCGGGGAAGCCAGGCACCAGCATCCATTCACTGGCACATCTTGCCAGCTCAAGTCACTCATTTTAGCATTACCCACTGACAAGAACTGTGCAGCACCAGCGAAACAGATTGCTGTCACCATTTCAGAGCTGAAAAAGGGGGAAAGCCATGTGGGGAGCGTGTTGGAAGAGAAAAAGCAATAAAAAAAATCTGCATATAACCAAAAAAAGCCTTCTCCTCAGCCAGGGCCCTGCATATGGGCTGTGGATGCTGGCGTGAGGAGGGGTGCGGGCAGGATGGGGAACAGACGGGTGCTGAGCAGAGGCTCTGGCAGAGGCGATGGGCAGATGGGTGCCTGCACAGAGCCACTCAGCAGGGACACAGCACCAGCCTGGGCGAGCAGGAGCCAAAGCTTTTGTAGCTCAGGTCTGCAGGGTGCTGGCTGACCTTGCACCCAACCAGGGGGACCATATCCCAGCGGGGTCATGGCGGGCAGGGGGCGGGCAGGAGCTGCCTCCCACCCATGCCCAGACCAAGGGGACCACAGGGAAAGCCCCCACCACTGCCTAAACGGCCCTACACACCCCTCACCTGCCCACTTCTGCCTCCCTCGTGGAGAGCTCAGCTGCTGAGAGATCCAGATTCCTACCAGCTGGGAACTTAATTAGGTCAATTAATTAAGATCATTATGCCACCTCCTCGTCAGGCCTGCATGGGAAATATTGGGGGAGAACTTGGGGCAGGGACCCTGCCCCTCTGCTTGTGTGGGTGCTGTGGGATGCCCCCTGAACCCCCGTGCCCAGCGGTGTTTAAGGCAGTACCAAACCCGCTTTAGCAGTGGGTTGGCAGCTGCCCTGCTGCGAGGGCTTGGTTTAATCCTGACAAAGCTCAAATCCAAGGTAAGCAGGGCCAAGGGGGTTACAGGTGTCACCCAGTTCCATCCTGTCCCCTCTGCAGCCCTTGCAGCAGGTTGTGGGGTGCCCCAGGGCCCAGAGGAGATGCTGCAGCAGGCTGCGCACAGCCACAGCAGAGGCTCAGAGGAAGGCGAACAGCCCAAGGCAGGCAGCTTGTCAGAGGAGCTGAAAGAACCCCATGGCTGCGCTGCTTGCTCCCGGCTTTAATCAGCACCCGGAGCCCCAGAGAGCGAGATGGGCAGAGGCAGCGTCCTGTCTGGCCCGTGGCTCCAGCGAGGACTCGCACCCTTTGCCGCAGCTGCAGGCTGTGCTCCTTCGACAGCTGTGTGAATACTCCAATGATTGCAAACTGCTGGGGTGCAAAAGGGGGCACGGCTGCCCTTTTGTAGTCAGAAGGGCTAAAGTGCAGCAAGAAAAGGGGAAAAAAAAAGGCAGCTTTTCTTGGGAGGTTACTGGGAGAGGGGACTCTGCCTCCAACGCTGAGGAAGAGAGTGGGGAGGGGGGTGGATGGGGGAGCTGCGAGCCTGCTGCTATGAACTGGGCAGGCGGGACGTGCACCCCAGGCACCTGCATCCCCCAGGGAGCGAGGGCAGGGTGCTGGGGGAGCGGGGGCACGTGTCGCCTCAGTGGGGTGGCTCTAGGGGCCCTGGGGACAAGGACCGTGCCATGCCCAGGCAGTGAGGAGCACAGCCCATCCCAAACGCCTCCGGGAGCTTCCGACGCCGGTTCCTTCGTGTGTCACATGTCTCCCGAGGGAGATGTTGGAGAGGCAGAGTGTGTCTCCTGCCAAAACTCAGGGAAAAGCTCTGGAGGAGGCTCAGGGAACCTGCCTGCAAGTCATGGAGGGACAAACCTTCGCCAGGCTGCTGCAGGCCGGCGTGTCCCCAGTGAAGGCTCCCTCCTGGGGTCGGGCTCTCAGGCAGATGCCAGCTCTGCTCAGCCCAGTCCCAGGCAGCTCATCCACGCCTTCCTTTTATCTATTTATCACAGGAAAGCAAAGACCAGCACCTCCGCTCACCCCCACACCACCTCGCTTGAACTAGATTTTGTTTACTGCTCGGATTACTTTACGCTTTTTTTTTTTTTTTTTTTCCCTCTCTAAAATCTGAGCCATTCATTTGAAATAAAACCTGTGATTTAACATGGGGGGAAAAAACCCAACCCTTACGGTACTGCATTTCAAAACATTTTGGTTATTTGAACATTTCTGTCACTTCCAGCGGGGTAAGAACTGCTGGAATTTAACTCACGCTCCCAAACGGTTTTATTTCTCTCCCCACAATGCAGCTGTATTTCTCTGCAAATTTGGTGTCTGGAAGTAAAACCTGTCAAACTCTACCTAATGCTCTGATTCTGAAACTTCTCTGGGGTTGCCTGCAGGGATGGGGTGGGCACCCACCACCTCTGCAGGGAGAGGAGGACCCCAGCTGCACCCCGGGCAGGCGGCAGCATCTCTGCTCCCAGCCCGCTCGGAAAAGGGGAGGAATAACCCCAGCCAGCCCCCAGAGCACGGCCGGCAGCCCCAGCACCGCGGGTTTATCCATCTCCTCTGATACCTTCCCTCCGAGTGCCTTAATGCAAACGGGCATCCAGATTTGGGATTAGGGGAGGGACAGAAAGGTCATCCCGGATCAGTGGTGATTAGCTGAAAAGGACCTAAAGAGCCTATTGTTTGTTCTGCATTAACGATCCGGCCACCGAGCCAAGATTCCCTCAAACCACTTGAGAAAGGAAAGGACAAACACACAGCGCTGGAGATTAAAGCCCTGAATCCCCACACCTGTGTGCAAGGCAGCGATGCCGTGGGGGCCAGCGGGCGTCGGGGCTGGGGCCGCCAGTGGCTCTGGCTGTCATTAGGAAAAGAGGGAAGCGCGAGCGAAGGAGGGTTGACTGCAGGAGGGAAAAATGAGAATGAAGCCTCACAAAAATGTGCTGACGGAGGGAAGGCAGAGATGGCAGCAGGGGTGCTGACATTTCCTCTGGAGGAAAACAGAAACACATCACGGAGGTTATTTTAATGTGGTGCGTTAAGGAGCATCTTGAATCCACCTTCCTGAACCCACGTGGTGCCACCACCGGACCTGCCGGAGCACCCAAGGACACAAGAGGGACCAGGTCATGGCTGGGGGGGTCCCACCGAGGTGCCCCAGCTTGTTGCCTCGCAAGTCTACAGCGGGCTGCGGGGCTGGTTTCGGTCTGCTGCTGCTGGCAACAATTCCCAACCAACACCATCCTTCCTGGGGCTGTACCGACACGAGGTGAAAAATTTGTCCCGAGCACAGGGGGAGGACTTCTTTCCAACGGGTCCTTTTGATTTCAGCTCATCGCCTGGGCTTCGCTTGCTTGCATCTTCCCACCTCTCCTTCCAGATTTCCAGTAAAAGCTTAATTTAGATTGAAAATTATATTTTCAGCACGTTAATTAAGTACTAATTGCTGATTAGAAACATATTTACCAAGGTCTAACAACTATGTAACAAGTGATGTCTTACTACACCCTCATTCCCTGGGATGTAGACCTGCAGAAAGATTGTTCTAATAAGCAATTGGCATTTGGGTAATGTGCAGTTAGCAAAGCCACGGAGCCGCTCTCCCAAATGGGAGAAGACAGCTATTTATGTTAATGAGATGCCAGCTGATTATTAGAAACACATTGATACAGGTTTGGGCTGTGGTGTAACTGATACATATCTACTGTGTTCAGTAGCTGTGAAACCTCAATCAATATGTTTCTCATAATCAGCCTGCATCTCGTGCACATAAATAATATCCTTGATGCAGAGAAGAGCTCCAGTTCCCAGAAGTTAATAAGAAATCCCCACTTCCCACCCCTCGCTCCCCTCCTCACCGCAGATGTAACAGCAGGATGGGGCTTTGCTCCTCGCCCCACCGCTTGTGTCTGGGCTCCAGGGCCCCCGTGGAGACCTGGGCCACATCCAGGGTCCTCCAGAGGAGAGCTCTGCGCTGCTCAGGTTTCCTGGGCTCAGCGTGTAACGAACCCCTCGCGCCGTTACCTTTAGGTCTGCGAGCCAAAGGGGCTTCGGACCATCTAGCCACAGGGTGTCCATCTCTCCTGACTTTCAGTGATACCCATCAAAGGTTTTCCTCGGTGCAGAAGGCAGGGATGTGCCCAGTACCGCAGTGGTGGAGAAATGGGGAGCTGATGGCTGTGAGGAGGGTTCCCACAGTGCGGGGCTGGGACACGGCTGAGCCTCGTGGAGATGTAGCAGCACGTCCCTTGGCTGCAGCTTTGCTCCTCTCCTGGCCAGGGTGGCAGCACCACCTCTGCCCCAGGCTGCCCTTCCACCGTCCCATGATGCGGGCGATGCTCCTGCTTCACCCCCTCCCTTTAGCAACTTTTCTGTTTTACTCTGTGCTGCGCCTGGTGAGTGGCTGGGGAAAATATCTCTGCTACACAGACATGTGGATTGGAGAAGGAGACCCCAAGAGATGGAGAGTCTGCCACCTTCCTCCGCCCAGAAGGGAACGTCCTTCACTAATATCCCCACCATGACCTTGTCCAGGCTCAGCCTCTGCTCAGTCCTCCCATTACTCTTTCCCCCGCTAGATAAACAGACATTTAGTATCCCCTCTAATCTCCCTGAACCCACGCTGATGCACTAATACAGGCTTGCACAACAAAGGCATTTTTGTCAGCCATTTTTGTGGCTCTTTTCTGGACCCTTTCCCTTTTTCAGTGGTTTTTAAAAACACAGGCAGCAGAACTGGAGGCAACACACAGGATAGGGCTCACCCAAATGTCACATCCAAATGGCCCCCCCAGCAGCCCCCCCGTGCCGCAGCTCCCACTCGGATCCCTCCTCCGCCTCATCCCCGCTGTTCTCCATCGCCCGCTCTCTGTTTCCACCCGAGAGGTTCAACGTGCAATGGAGCAGCGGGTGGTAGAAATAGGTGGGGGCTTCCAAAAGGACCCCCACCACCTCCCCAGCCCCCAGCAGAGCCAGCCAGACCCCCGCGGGTTACATCTGCACAGCCACCTCTGCAACCGAAAGTCTAATCTCATTACAGAATGAAATCAGGTTTGTTTGGCAAGATCTATTTCCATAAAGCTGTGCTGACTGACACTAATTCCTCCTCAATTAAATCCCACATCATTTTTTTCCCCTCGTCTGCCGAGGCCATGTTGCCCCTTTTGCTCTCTGCCAGGATGGAGGATGCAGCGCTCACCCTGGACCCCGTCCCCGGTGCCGCTGGCGATGGGAGGGGGCTCCCCCCACACGCGGGAGCCTCAGCGCTCGTGGGGCCGAGGCCAAGCTGCTCCAAAACATTTATTTTCTAGGAATGCAACAGCCCTCGGTGTCTGACAGCGGACCGAAGTGCACCTCGGCAGCCTTGCATGACAGCAAACCATCGTCCCACCGCTCCAGGGGAGCGCAAAGATGCTGACTGAGCACTTCTGCCCTCCCCGCGCCGCTGCCAGCTCCGCCGCTGCTCTTAGGAATGAGCCTGTACCACTGCCGCCGCACTCCCCCGCCTAACGCTCTTAACTGCTCCTCAGCGTCCACAGCCCAGCCAGCCGCGGATTTCTCCTTGACGCCTTCACCTTCTCTCCACAATTTTCTGAACTTCAGAGTCTCCAATCTATCTCCCTTACTATCAATTCCTCATCTTTTCTCCTGGCTGTTTCCTGTCCCTGGGGTTTTGTGCTCAGTTCCGATCGTCATTAAAAATAAAAAATAAATTTAAAAAAAGGATCTTTGACCAAAATTATTGACTTGAGAAATAGCAGCTTTTTTTGCCAATTCATAAAATTTGATTGAAGAATTTCCTGGTTTCATTCTCACTTTTCTGCCTGGCTTTTCCTCCGCGGTGATTCTCAACAGCCTTGAGGACCCAGGCCTTTCCAAAGCAACAGATGTTTGTCTTTGTTCGCAATATACCTTGTTTAGCCTCATTGAATGCCATTTAGTCACAGCAGCTCAATCTTTAGGCCGTGCTAACTCCTCTGCCCGAACTGAATTCTCAAACCCAAAAAGAAGTCCAGGTGAGAATAATTCTTCCGTGGGCAAACCCCCTGCTCACCGTGACAGGTTTGTGTGCAGAGGCAGGAGGGCTTGTGGGGACGGGGACAGGGGACAAGGGTGCAGCTGCAAGGCCAAGCTGTGAGAGGGCTTCTCCAGAAGTCATCGCTGTTCGTCTGCTCAGCGCAATCAGCAAATGAAGACCAGAGGGGGAAACACCAGCCTCAGCTCTGCCCCAGCAGTTTCTCCTCCTTGCTTCCCAGCCACCTTCAACCCCCCCCGGCCCAGGCAGCCCCCACAGTGCCCCAGCAAGTGCCGAGGGACGATGCCAAAGGGGCTGGTGTGAGTGTGATAGAATGGACAGACAGAAGAGAAGCAGATGAGGATGGTCAGGTAGAAAGAGGAGACAAAAAAAGGATTTTGTGGGGAAAAAAAAAAAATAAAACAAAAGGTAGGAGAGCAAAGCAGCAGGGATGACGCAGGGTGCTCAGCCCGCACCTCGTGAATGCCAGAGAGGGGCAGGGAGGGAATTGTTTTATTATTATTTTTTTTCTTTCAGCTTTCTTCCTTCCTTTAATCTTTGATCGGGAAACAAGCTGATTTTAATTAAAAAGCTCTCCAATTAATGCTGCCGTGGAGTTTTCATTTCCTGGGCTTCGGTAATTTGCAAGCCCAGGTTATGGAGGCTTTGTGTCCCCTCTTGTTAAATAAATAACAACAAGCAGAATAAATCAGGGAGAAGAGCGGGCGCTGTCTGAGGGGCAGCGCGTTAGGGGGGGGCTGTGCTGGGGGCTGCCGAGGGGTCGCTCTGAGGCCGCAGCTCCACGCAGGGGAGCCACACGCCTTCGGCGGGCTCGGCAGCTCTCCGGCAAGGCGCAGGTTTCCCCGCGCCTCCCCGGGAACGTGCCCACCATCATTAATATCCCCCTCCCTGCTCAGGAGAGAGAAGCAGCAGGAATCGTCCAGGCTCCAGCCAGGCTTCAGGGCTCCAGCACTTCCCCGGGGAGCGGCCGTCGGGGCCCTCCTTGCTGACCACCCAGATGGCAAAGCTGAACCCCAATATTTTGGACCGTCATAGGTACAGTGCAGGATGTCGGGGTGCGATGCCTCCCAGGCAGGAGCGTGGCTGGGTTCTCCTTTCCCCTGGGATGCTCAGAGCCACGGAGGTGGCAGAGGAGCGAGCGCAGGCATCGGCAGAGCGGCTGGCAAGGACACGGAGCTGCCGAGGAGCCCAGAGGAGTGCAGGACCCCCAAACTCCCCCTCCGCCGGCACTGATCCCCTGCACACACCGACAGGCACACTCCCTATCTCTCACACACATGCACACAGCTGTATGTGTATAAAAGCCCCAGGAAAAACAAAAAAAAAAAAAAAAAAAAAAAAAAGATTGTGAAAAGCCTTTATTATCCTCAATCCCATCTATTGTTAACGTGATCGTGAGCAGGGACTGTTTGGAGAATTCATTTGTGATAAATATTTATACCCTGTGTTTTTGGGCTGTTATCTGCAAAGTGTAGCTGTTTGATCTGGTGTAGTGCTTTTTTTAGGTCATTTACATTCCCTTTCGAAGGAGCCCTTGTCCGATAGCAGCTATCACATAATTATGTTTCTTTTGCTTATCCCTAATCCTGTCAAACCACCTACTTATCTCTAATTTCCTGTCCATTACCCTTATTCTTTGAGCTTAGATCTCTAATGCAGGACAGAGACGGCTTCGCAGGCTCTGCGGGGCACAGGGGCATCTCAGGATCGCCAGCTGCACCCGTGCAATAATCAGCCCTCGCTGCTCAGGGCCTGGACACCCCAGGGCATAGCGGGACCCCTGCATGGGGGCTGGTGGGGGCTGCCGGAGCGGGGCTGATGCTTGCAATGGTGCACAGAGGGGTCCTGTGCCATCCTCAGGCCTGGGGGGTGGCAGGGAGGGGTAAGTGATAGCTGATAGGGGTGGCAGTGCCTGGTGAGGAGCGGGAGGATCCCTTGCTGGGGGATGCTGCTCAAAAAGGAGCACAGGTCCCCGGCGAGCGCCTGCCCCGGGCTCAGCACCATGCAGCAAGGCAGCGGGGGCCCCTCTCACCTTGGAGGCAAGAGCTCGCGCTCGTCTCAGAGCCATCGGAGCCACCAGCACTGATCATGTCCCAGTGTCTCCAAGGCAACCTTGCATTTGGATGAGAGAGGAAGGAGCCAGGGCACGGCGAGGGTGTCACCTCACCCAGCCCAGCCAGCCCCCCACTCCCTGCCCAGACCCTCCTGCCTGCGTTTTGGGGGGACCCTTTGCTCTGTGGCCACTGGTTGGCTGCTCTTCAGTGGTGCCTCTGGGTACACCCTGACAAGAGTCTAATAAATATTAAACACTGTCTCCCACAGTGTTGTTCGTGTGTCCTTCATCTCCCAGAAAAGGGAGGCTCCTTGGAAGCACCCTTCCCATATTTATTGCTCCAGGAAGAGTTTCTCAGATGGCCCGGCACTGTTATCGGGATGCTGTCCTTCTCTAAGTGCATTGAGGCAGAAGTAGTGGGGATGATAAAGTTCAGGCTGCAGAATTCAGATTTCCGAATCACTGCATCTTTGTGCAGAGAGTCAGAAGGTGAGACGTGGTCAGACAAACTCAATGGCTCCCATGGATGCGGCCTGGACTCTCGGCTCTGCTTCATCAGCTACCTATTACTGGGATCAAGGAGCTCCCGCTCTGGCAGCAACTGCTGCTGCCACGCCGTTAGTATTTGGAGCACATCCTCCCCCCACTATGTGCTGGCACACAGGACAGAGCTGTTTGTCTCTCCCATCCTCTTCTGTTTGCCACCTCTTCCCCACACTCTGTGAGCTTGAAGGCGCTCGGTCCCTCGAAGCACCTGGTCCCACCTGGCAGTCACTGGTGGGAGACCTCTCAGTACCCACTGGCCACTCCACGTGCTGTCACGGGTGGCTGTGGGGGCCGAAAGGAGGGAGGGAGGGGGGCCAGGCCACGCAGCACAGGGCCCTCGGCGGCTCATCCGGACGCAGTTCAGAAGCGAGGCAGTCCGCAGCTTTGGATGGCTGCATGCTGCAGGCGTGTCTCCCTCTGCCCGGCGTGTTCATCTGCTCCTTCCCCCTGAGCATCCGCTAACGGCCACACCACGGTGGGACAGAAGGACACGTCCTCCGAGAGAGACCCCGTTCCTCTGGGACTTGCAGACTGGGTGGGAGTGCTACAGGGGCTGCCTTGAAACATCCAGTTGCTGTTTCTCTTCCTGTCAAGGAGAACCAGCAACCCAAATCTGAACACTGGGATCCCGGAACCGTCTGAAATTCAAGGCTGTGGTTTGCATTTCAGTCCCTGAAGCTCAGGGTCACTCTGGCCCTGAAGGAGGAGGACTTCAGTGCTGGGCGGGTGGAGGATGCCCTGTGGGAGGGGCTGTGGGTTCCCAGAACAGATGAGAACATGGGGGGACACCCCACCAGGGCCGGCTGACCCCCGGTTCTGGGTGTCTCTGGTGTCAGGGACCCAAACAGTGCTGGTGTTCATGGCACGGGGGCCCCACCCGCTATGAAAAGTCTCCTTGGCCTGCGCCCCCGTACGATACGACCCCTCTATCTTCTGCCAGTGCAGCTTAATCACACGCAGTTCATTTCTTCAACAAAACCTGTTGACAGAGACTTTCTGGCAGGGGAGAACCAGCTTTGTACCCACCACGGAGGGTGGCAGAGCATCGCTCCCTCAAGCGCAGCCGGGCCGTGGCTCAGAGCCACCTGCCATGGGTTTTATACCGGAGCTCTACTCCAAACAACCAGCACGCCGTTGGGGAATCGCTGTCTGCCACGGATGCCTCTGCCTGACTGCAAATAAACGGCTCCGCCGCCAGACAAAAGCGCGCATCACCTCCACCGAAGGAACCGTAGGTGGCATGCAAGGCCGGAGCACGGGACGCCTCTCCCCGGCTGTCGGGCGGCCGCCGTCTGCATTTCAATTCTCTTCTGGTTCTCAGCACCAGCAGTGCCCAGGTTTATGGGGGAGCGCTGCTGCCTGCTCGCTGCCTGCTGCCCCTCTCTGCACCCCCGCCGGGAAGGCAGCACCCCCTGGTCGGCAGGACCAGAAATAAAAGGTTTCCTGTGGTTTGGGATCGGGTACGGGTAAGGATTCCCTTAATCTTTTTTTTCCTCACAGGGCACGGGCTATGCTGGGTTTTGCGTCTCTGCTTCAGCTCTCCGGATCCTGCTGCCTCTCTGTCTACCTGGGATGGGAACCGCAGGTCAGGCAGGGGCAGGGGCCTGATCCTGCACCAGTAACTCCACTGTCCACCACTGCCACGGCCCTGCTCGCCTGCCTGCCGCCGTGGGAAGCTTCTGTTGGCTGTGGGGTACCTGGCGCTGGTGGGGCCAGCGAGAAGCACCAAACTGGGGTATCCTGACCCATGAGACCAGAGGAACAGCAACACCGACGGGGCCGCAGCGTCGGCTCAGGACCGGAGGGTTTCCTTCTGCCCCAAACTGCAGGAGGGCACAGGACGGATTTAACGCAGAGAGCTTCGCCTGGCTCCATCCCCCCCACCCTGTGGAGGGAGGGCAGGGAGGGACCTCGGCACCACCGCATCGGCCACCGCTCAGTTCGGGTTCGGGAGCGCTCGGGCGCTGCCCGCTCCCAGCCTGGTGGTGTTCGTCAGGGCTTTCAAGTCTGACTCACACTGGCTCCCCTTGATGCCGGGCTTCTGACGCACGCACGGTTTGTGGAGAACAGTGGCTCAGTAATTAGCAGAACCGGCTGGCCACAAGTGGAGAGACGATACTGCGCGGCGTTACCAGCCCGAGCCCTCAGCATCTGAAGTGAGAGCTTCGTCTGCAGGACTTTGATTGCTGAAGTGACATTGAAAGACAGCAGATCCCCATGTCCTCCAGCCCAGACATCCCTCCCAAAGGAGGAACTCAGATATGAAAGGCTGCATTTATCTTTTTATTACAAAAAATGTATACAGGAGCTGGGTACTTGTCCCTGACTTGGCTATTCCCAAAGGAAAAGTTGTGACTTTCCCCTTCCCTGACTTTGCACATCAGGTGCTGGCAGCACCCAAATCTGCTGTGACGAGACGTGCTGGGGACACGTCTTGTGCTGGGGACAAGCCACAAGCTGAGCTGCAGCCCGCGAAGCAGGGCTGCACAGGGCTCTGCTCAACATCTATTTTGGGATCACTTAAAAAACAAAAAGCCAGCTCAACTCCATAGCAAAAGCCTGAATGCAAGCAATCCAAGGCAAGATGCAGCAAAGCCACGGCTTTTTTTAATCCTTCCTTGTTTTCATTTCCCTCCTCTTGGGACTGACAGGGATGGGGCACACCTTGTTATTAACAGGGCCGCTGTTCCCATGCGGCTGCCCCAGCTGGAAATCTGATATCCTGCAAGTCTCACACCGCAGCCAGCTCCCAATAAATGCCTGTAAGACACGGGTCACGGTATAGGAACTGACACAGCAAAGCAAAGCAGGGCTCTGTTCAGCCCAGTAAGCAGAACCAAATCTAATCTAAGCGAGAGAGACCGCAGCAAGGGGATCTGCACGGCGAAGAATTTATTTCCTGTGCCCATCAGGATCACTAACTTAATACCCCAAACCTCTGCACCTGGATGGTCCCAGCCTGCCTGAAAATGGGCAGACCTGCGCGCTTTTATCCCTCCTAACATCTACAACTTCCACAGCCTCTACCCACACGAGCAGCGAGGCTCTCCCATAAAACCGAGGCAGAGCTTGTCCCTAGCACCTGGAGGATGGAGCTGCCTGCCGAGCCCTGCCAGGCCCAGAGAGGAAAACAGCAGCAGGAGTTCAAAGGGAGCCCTGAAGAGCTGCAGCGCGGAGCGCAGCCCTGTCTCACGGGGTGAAACACCCTCAGCGCTGCCTTCAGCGTCCTCCCCAGCGCAGGAGTCACCCTCCCGCGTGACTGAGACTTGGCAAGGCTGAAACCGAGCCCTTCCCCTCGCCCTTCCTAAAATCCGCTGCTTCCTGCTCAGGCTTTTTCCCAGCTATTTATAGATCAGGGCTGACAAGGTGCCCCTGCTAAGAGCCTTCCCCCGGGAAGCAGCTGCCTCCGTGCGCGCTTGTCGAAGCGCATCTGCCAGCGGCGCTGCCCATCCCTGCCCGTGCATGCGAGAGGCAGCAAGTCCTCCCTCGGCACCGCCTGCCCCGCGCTCGTCCCAGCCTTTGCACCCTCCAAGACAGAACCCAGCGTAAAACGTTTGGCAGAGGGTTGGGCAAGGCAGATGCTGCCAGGCTTTTGGACTTTCAGCGGTGAAACGTTGCTCGATGTGGTCCGACCCTTCGGCACTGTACAGAGCTGGGTGAGAATCAGCCCTGTCTCATGAGAGTCACCCAGCACGTGAGTGCAGCCGCGTCCCTGCCCTCCGCCCAGGTGCCAGTGCGACGGCCACCCTCGGGAAGGATGCAGACACTGCTCCCCTTTTGGGGATTCTGCTGTGTTCCCCGCCGCTTGGCCCCAGCTTCAGCTTCCCCAGCAGCTCCGTCTGCTCTCCTCTGGCAGAAGCTTCCCAGGAGCCAGCCAAAGTGGATTTCTTAGATTTCTTACCATGAGCAGCAACTCCCCTTGACGCCTTTGCTGCGCCGCTCGCCCTGACGCAGCCCTGCCCGCGGCACAGACCCTGTGGCAGGGATGGGACAGGTCATTTGTCCTACCCTGCCTGGACCTGAAGGTGTTTCCCCCTGACCAGGGACTCTCGGAGCATCTCCACGAAGTCAGGCAGGGATCTGCCAGGGATCTCCAGGAGGGATGCAGACCCCTCGGCTCAGGTCCCAGCTGCAGAGGGGAAGGTCTCCATGTGTCAGGGGCTGAATGTTTTCTCCCCATAAGAGGAAAGTATGATGTCTGGATGAAGATGGGGATTAAGAGGGGATTCACTGCCTGTGCTGTACCTGGTCTGAGTAACAGACACCGTTCCCCAGAGCTGTCAATCTGGTACCTTTCACCAGCACTAAAATTCAATTAGTTAAAACAACAACAACAACTGTGGCTCCAGACAGCTTGTGCCTAACACATTTGATCCCTTTTATTACTCAGCTCTGCTCAAAACCCAGCCAGCAACATCCTAGCTGACTCCCACTAGTTTTCCCATTTTATTCTACCAGGATTAAGTCAACCCTACAGTCTCCAGCTGTTTTGTGGTTGGGCCTGGATACATCTTTATACTCAAGCTACATTATTAAGTGGATTGTGGCCAAATTGACAGAGCTGCTTCAGGGAGGACAAGGCCATTTAGGTCAATGATGGTCCTGCCAGCTGGAGAGACACTCGGGACTCATGATTTGCTAGCAAAGCTCTGGACTGTTGTCTTAGCCTCACTTGATGTCCCAGAGGGGGCTCCTGTGAAAGCCCTGACTCTAGCAGGAATGCTTGATTTCTTGGCAGAGGGATGTAACAATCTGTCTTGGAGTATTGCAGGAAGATTTCGTGTTCGGTGCGGTTTGTCCGTAGCATCACTTCATCGTCTGATGCATAATCCGCTCTTTGGCCTTCTCCAAATGGAGTCTCCACTGGATGCTGGCAGCCCCCGCTGCCCCTGGCAGCTGGACAGTGGTTAAACCTGAAGCAAGAGCTGGATCCTTTGGCTTGTGTGAGCTCACCCTTTTTGGAGACCAGGCCGTCGTCGCAGTGCGCGGTGATGCCATGTGCCGATCCTGGCTCTTCTTTCCCACCAGGCGCGATGACACGCGCTGCGGTGCGGTGCGGTGCGAGGTGACACGGTGGGACGGGATGCAATGGGACGAGACACGATGCCACGCTCGCCCATCAGGCATGCCCACGTGTCCTGCCGGGGTGCTCAGGGAGCGCAGCCCCCCGTGGGAGAGCCGGCAGGCTGCCTGGAGCACAGTTTCGCCTGAGCCAAATGGGATGACTCAGGAGGAGAGTTAACTAAATAAACCAGAGCCCAGTTTGCTCCCAGGTTAAAACACCCTTTGTGTTGTTAATGAAGAGCAGCAGAAGGGTCAGGCAAAGAAAGGGATGAAAGCTCCATCCATCAGTTCATTGGAAACGAGACTGTCTGCATGATTTATGAAACTCCCCTGAAGATAGGGGCTTGGTTTGGGGCTCGCCCTTCTTCTCAGAAACGAGCAGCCTCTAGATGCAGCGCTGAAGCGAGTGAGCACTAAGAGGTCACCATTTGCTGCTGGTATGTGCTGGAGGGTGGGAGAAGGCTCCCAGCCTATGCGCCACCCGGGTGGCAGCAGCTGGTCTCCCCTGGCACCCTGCAGACTTGCCTGCGCTGAAATAACTCCTTGTGATCAACTCCTGGCATGGCAGCTCTTGTTCTGGAGTAAGAGCAGCTTATTTTGAAATGCAAAATTCATGGGTAGAAGTGGATAACACTTAATGTGGGCAGTCCCCCACAGTGTGGAGCAAGAACATCCCCCACTGGGAGTTATCTCCACAACAGCCAGTTGTCGTCCGGAGTCATCCTGCAGGAATCTCACGCCCTACCTAAGTGCAGTTCAGCTTCCCTGTGTAGACACGTCCTAAAGTCTTCTGACCTCTTCCAGAGCCGCCGCTCGCCCGGTGGTGCTGGCAGCTGGGTGAGGGCCGCAGTGAAGAGCCCTTCCCGGCAGTGAGGGAGGCTGATGCGCATTTACCTTCGGAAAGCTGCAAAGCTGCTTCTCCTGCAGTACAATAACACCACTTCCATGTGTGACTCATATTTTTTTCCCCCTGCCTTGGTCTTGTAGTTTTTCTAATTACTGTGAGCTTTGCAACTGTGAACATGTAATGTTCCAGAAATGTGTGTGTGATTCACCTAATGCAGGGAGCGGACTTCCAGCCAAAAGGGACTCGGAGATTTTTCTGGCATCAGCCTGCAACCTGGAGAGCAGCCAGCAAAACTCACCAAGGTCATTTCTTTCTTTCTCTTCTTCCTTGTGCTCCTTTCTTTCCCCCCAGCTCCTCCACTCCCTCCCCTTTCCTCCAAACAAGACTCAGGCAGCACCTTGTTTATTACTCATCAGCATTCCCTCCATAAAAGCTCCCCAGAAACGCGTACTGCGCCGCAGCTGCGCTTCTGCCAGCGGCTCCCTCCGGGCCCTCCGCGCGTGGCCCCCCGAGAACACCCCCTGTCCAGGCCACCAGCGCAGCGGGGGCTTCAGCTGGGACACACCAACCTTCCCTGAGAGGTGGTCAGATGCTCCCTTGCATTTAGGAACTCGGTTTCCAAAGGGATTTTTGCACTAAGTTCCTTAGAAACTCCTATAAATGTGTGTGTGTGTGTGTGTCCACCCCTGTGTGTCCGTCCGTCCACCCCCCAGCTCTCCCCGCCCAGCTGCAGCAGCAGAGGCAAGCAGGGGGGACAGCAGGGTGGGAGCCTGCCCCCCCCCCCC
>NW_020799100.1:22705274-22743827 GCF_003259725.1 Athene cunicularia | reverse complement strand
CCCCCAGCCCACAGGTTGCCCACCTGGCTCCCTCACCCGGCCCGGCGGTGGCCGTGGTGGGAGACGTGAGGGAAGAAGCTCCTGCAGACGCAGCCTGAGGGCTCCTGTTGTGCATGGAAATAATCTGGCATCCCACGAATTTTTATGAAAGTAGCAGCAGCAGCATTTGCGGCTGTTATCAGCTGTAACAGGTTAGCGTTAGACACAACAGCGTCTGCCAAAGGCAAGGGAGGAGGGGGACCAAAACGCATCATTTATCAATGCCTTGTTGCAGCCCAATGGGACGGCAGCATCCCAGAGGAGTGCCACTCCTCACCTCACATCCCCTCCCAGGAAAGGGCAGGATGCTCCGACCTCTTGCCTGTGTTCATGCAAGTTCTGCTCGGGTGTAAAACTCCCGTTCGCACTGTGCCTGCAGCCCCTCGTCCTGCAGCGCGTGACCTGACGGCACAGGCCGAGGAGATGAGGAGGCACTGGCTGGCAGAATCCTCACCTCGACCTCCGGCCACCAGAGATGGCACACTCATCTGTCTCCCTCTTACAAGAGGCTGGAGGGGGAGTGGGTCACCCAGTAGGCCCAATGGCTCTGGAGTATTTTCCCACTAAAGAAGAGGCCACCTGCCTGTATCTGCAGCCATTTTGGAACAGTCACCAGAACTTGGGAGTCCCAGCACACCCCAGCCCGGGAGAAGTTTGCGTGACTCAGAGACACCCACCTGATGGTCTCATCTGGGCTGGGGAGAACGAGCGATGGTGTTGTGGGGGTAGCTGGGATCATTACGTATGATTTCGTGTCTCCTTCTGGCGGCATTATGAGCTTACATCTCCCCTACCAGCCAGCCCTCGCACCGCTCTGTGCCTATCCACCCAGCACTGGCAGCTCTTCCCACCTTCCCATCCCACTCTCCCTCCCCGTGCAAGCCACGAGCACTGAGACTCATCCCCTCCGCTGCGCCAACCCTTTTCCTGCCACAGGACTCTCAGCAGAGGTGTTTTATCTGCAGGAGCTGCTCATCCCAGAGGCGCTTGGACCCAAAGCCATCAGGGAAGGGCTGGGGGCAGCTCTCCCCTGGCATGGGAACAGCCCAGATTCCCTACAACCTGCAAATGTGCCCCTCAGCATCAATCAGAATTACCCTGGGGTCCCAGAGAGCAGACGTGAGGGGCTTTCAGCTGCTTTTTTCATCCAGCCGGTATCTGGGAGAAGTGGGGTTCAGCTCTTCAGCAGAGGAGGGCACACACAGGTCTGAGGGCAGCGCCAGTACTGCCTCGCCTGCAGTGTCTGGAGAGAGTGTTTCATTCTGGGCAGGAAAAACCTTTCAGGCCCCAGATGTTGGCTCCCGCTATTCTTGCCTTCTCCCTCGCCTTGCCAGGACGTTGAGAAGCAGGATGGGACACACCAAAGATCACGGAAGGTGGGACACCACCACGAAGTTACAGCGGGTTTCAGAGTTGGGTAGGATGCTCTTCCATCACCGATCACCGTACCCTGGTTGAGGCTGAGGGGAGGATGACAACCCCCAGACCTTCCCGCCCAAAGCAGCTGTGCAGAACCATCTCCCCCCATGTCCCGCAGTGTCAAGGTGGCAGTTTTACAAGAAAATCGCTGCATTTTGCAACACGTGCATTTTCTGCCAAGCAGTGCGCGTCAGTGGGTAAGCACACTGCGGCGTGAGCGCGAGGGATACTTTGGACTGTCTCCCCTAACAGCATTTTTCTGAATTCTTCATCTCTGAGATCACAGATCAAGGCAGAGTTTAAAGCAGTGGCCAGATCACTCTTTCACAGACCTAGAACAAATACTCTAAAAGCTTCCCCTGTGTGTGTGCAGATTAAGTCGTTAATGAATATTTTTGCTAAGCATCAGAAATCTGGCTGGCTTTGGAGCACAGCTCAGCCAAGACGTTGGAGATTTGGCTGAAAAGATTCAACAGCAACCAGCAACAGAGCCGGGGGCCTCTGCTTGCTGGAAGGACACACTGGTTAGTCCTGCAAAACTGCTCCGGCTCTGGGGCCGCGGGTGCCGGACTGCACGGGGGGAAGCTTCGCTGCACTGCCCCGGCGTGCCAGGGAGCAGGACACCGCAACTGCAGAGAAAAGGGGGAGAGCCTACACGGATGCTCAGCCGAAGGGCAGGTACCAGTCAGACACAGGCTCCTGCTCGTTTGCATGGAGAAAGGAAGGATTTAGGTCACACACTGCACCCCTGGCAGGCCATCCGAAGCTGTGAAGCATCCGTGCTGCTCCGGGCAGGCCCTTACCGCACGGTCCAGCTACACGCCCAGTGCCAGCGCAATCTTACTGCAGCACTGTGGCACTTCACCAGCCTGGTCCTACAAGGCTCATTAGTCCAGGGCAGGCTCGCACTCACGAGGCCAGCGTGGCTGGGACTCAGCAAGAGCTGGTTGGTGCAGCCCTGTGCCCTGCCCTGCGCCCCGAAGAGCCACTTTGAGGAGCAGCGCGAGGATGCCAGTCACGGGCTTCGCTGTTGTTGTCTGCAAACTGGAGGATTTACATTTGATTTGCGTCTAATTTCTCAGTTAGCAAGCAGCGAGCAGCGAGGCCTCCTGAGCTGTTTACTGAAACGGGTATAAGAAGACGTGTGCTTTCAGTGTGACTGTCTGCACGCACCCCGCGCAAAAGCAAGTTTAAGCTACTTTACCGAGAAGGCAGAAGGCAATTTGTGAGGTTCTGCAAATCACCGGGGACTGCGAACTATTGCTAGAAAACATTTGGATATCCAGTGAGCGTGAGCATGCACGCGAGTGTGTGTGTGTGTGTGTGCACACGTGGGTGAGCCCTGTGCAGGCACACCCTGGGAAAACCCATGAAAACTGGGAAAATGGGGTTCAGCAGGCTCTTTGCTGGCAGAGGTAATGCTGAGGAGCAAGGCCCCTGTGAATGGGTAGACGGAGGTCCGCGGGGAAAAAAGAAGGGGGTCTGCAAAAAAGAGGGGGGAAAAAAAGAAGCTAAAGGCATCTTGATGCGGCAGTAACCTTCTCTGTCTCACGTTTTCCAGGCATGGTGCTCAGGCAGCTTTACAGATGTTAATTAAGCCTTGTGCCCTTCCCCGGGGATGCGCTGAGGTATTACAAATAATAGTATTACCAGGAGCATTGGTACAGACAAATTAATTAAGGGTAATATTTTAAAGACGGAAAGCTGTTGGGTCACACTGCCAACTGGGGAGATGGGGAGGGGGGCGGCGGTGTGGCCCTCCCAAGGGCTGGGCAAAGCTGCTCCCCTGCTCAACGGCCGCTTCGTCCAGGGATCTGCGGCGCTTGCGAGGGCTTCTCCTGCCTCGCTCTCTCCCTTCCTTGGCCCTGACCATGGAGGTGGCAGCTCGAGGCGGGCACAGCTCGTGTCCTTGCGGAGTTTTCCTGCCGTGCAAACAAAGTGCTCAGAGTCCTGAGCTCTGGTGACTGGTCCAGAGATGCAGCACACGTCCCACCTCTGCCCCCCTCGGTGATTTCAGGAGGCTGCTGGGAATGGCAGCAGCGCAGACCCCTTCCCCAAAGCTGCCTGCTGAGAGCCTCCAGTCTGAGGAGACAGCAGCAAGGTTTGAACTGAGCCCCTTGGTAGTTACGAGGTTTCCTTCTCTGTGGATTTGGGGAGGAGAGGAAGAATTGCCTTTCTCATGAGGGAACTAGCACTTTTGTCTTCATAATTCAGACATGTTTGCGAGGAGAAGTGGCAAGACAGGAGATTTTCCCCCTGCCCTGCTCACCGCAGGGAGAGGACGGGGTCCCCGAGGCAGCCGTCACCATGCTGCACGCCACTGCCCAGGACATCGGATGTAAAGACCCCCCCAGAAGTAAACGTTGCATGAATGCTCCCCACTTGGCTTGGGGTAAGAGCCAGCAACTTTGCCCGATGTTTCACCCCGCTTTTATTCAAGCTGGCTGGTTTCAGCCTCTGTCAGGGGGAGGATACAGCCAGAGGTAGAGCATGAATCAGTCCGGCAATGATCGCATTCATGGTTATTTTGGGAGACCAAATGTTTGCATGTCGCACCATTCCTCATGTCCAAAAAGAGGCAGCAAGGACAGTGGGGAAAAAAAGAAATCCTGCCCTGAGATGTGATGGAGTTAAAGGTCGGATATGATCCGGTCTGATTTCCTGTGATTCTCTTCTCTCGACGAGCCCATGTGGATCCCAGGACAACGCCAGCGGCGCGGGCCAGAGCGGGAACAATGGCCGGTGCGCCCATCCCGTGCCAGCAAAGAGCCCTATCAGATCTTGTGAGGAAAGAGGGGGCTGGCCGGGCTCCTGCGGCTCCCAGATACGGCCATGCATTGTCTGGAGCATTTATTTCCCTCCAATTTTGGCAGGCAAGGTCCTTGGGATGCTTGGGTGAGGCAACTCCTGTTGTGTTAGACTTCCATTTTCCTTCCTCTTCTTCCTTTTAAACAAAGCCATTATCACTGCCCTGATCTTACTGCCGAGAGGGCGAAGGGGGGGCTCACGCTGCCTGCGAAAGCCCTTCCCTTCCCAGCACACTCAACCCCTCCGTTCATCACCTGAGAGCCGTGACAGCGAGGCGCACGTCGAGCAGGCGGCTGTGGACGCCACTAGGCTGCATTCTTGGAGCACTTTTGGAAAAGTCTGTGGCTTCTTTAGAAAGATCAAAAAGAAAAAATTTATTCCAGCCTAATAAAGTCCTAGCTGAGACTAGACAGACAACAGATCGATGGTCCACGTGGATTTGCAGTGGGGCGAAAGAGGAGAGGAATCATGGGTCTCCAGCCACCAAAGAGGGGATGAAACGGTCTGGCTGGGGGAACCTGGTGGATGCCGCGCAGAGGAAAATTTAACGGGAACACTGGGTCACCTCTCCAGCAGGCCGGCTTCTTTGGGAAGGAGCAGCAGCACATCGCTGGAGGTATCTGAGAACAGCCTTGGCCAAGGCCCAAGGCAAGAGAGTCTTTCCAGACCCCTAATCCAGCATCAGAAGAGCATGAGCTAAATACCACTCAGAGAAAACGACGCTTTCAGGAATGTGCTCTTGCACAGGTAATTGGTGCAGGCGGTTTCTCTGCTTGACTGTACCTCTGCCTGCTCCTGGGAGCGAAGATGCTCGTTAGCTGGAGCAGTCACAAGCACGGTGTACGCACACATGGTCGGAGAGCACAGACCAACCCATTTTTCCGTCTTGAACTCCTCAGATGCTTTCGCTCATCTGGAGCTGCTGTTTTGTTCATCACTCCTCTTCCAGCGTGTTCCCAGAGTGTGCTCAGCCCTTACTAATTAAAGCAAGGGTAAGGAGAGGCAGTGATCTGTGCGTGGAGCAGACGTGCAGAAGCATGGATGCTGTGAGTCAGGGACCGCTCCTTGCCAATTCTTCACATATGCTTTTGTACTCACTCATTGTTCGGCTGCTTTATTTTTTTTTTTTCCCAAGGAGTTCAGCAGATGGATGGGAGCACTCTGGATGTGCCCACGAGTACACCGAGCCTTAGAAAACCCACTCCACACCTCGGTGTGAAAGCACTTTGAAGGAGAGCAGAGGTGGGAGGGTCTTGCTTGACTAGCAAGAAGAGTGGAGAGAGAACTGGGAGGCAGATGAGCAGTTAAGTGGCAGATTGGTGGTCTATGTCTGATGCAAGCCACAAAGTCCAGGAAAACCAAAGGTATGTCATGGTTGGAATAAATCCCATTGCCTGCGGTGAGAAGCTGCAGCAGTTTATGTCCTGGGAGTTGAGTAGTGTGGTATGGAGTGCTGGCCCGAGAAGGGCTTTGCACAGGAGTCCCTCCTGCTCCCAAGTAACATCACCGGTGAGGCAGAGGATGGTCTCCAGCACCCTCCAGAGCTTCTGGACAAGGCTCGTCACAGCCCCAGCCACCGTTCCTGGTGCCCTCCCTCTGCAAGAGCATCTTTGGATTCTCCTGACCTCATCCAGAGCTGATCTGCTGCAGCGATGTCTGAGTCACCTCACCAGCAAGAGCAGCCTCTGAGCCCCAGCCCCATGCTCACGGTGTGACTCGGCCTCCCCCCTGAAGCCTGCACACATCTCTGCCAAGGATCCCGACGTCCCTTCCTCCTGGGAGGTGGCACCTGAGGCCACGATGGGGGCCAGGGAGCTCTCGTCTCTGGCATGGAGCAGGACCTGTGCCTGCGCCCATCTGCGAAGCAGCCCCGATGGCGGGTGGGAAAGGGTCTGTGTCCTGAACCCCCCCAGACGAAGGTGAAATGAGGGAGAGGAGGCACACAGCATCCTCAAAGCCTAGAAAAATTTCACGCAAAGGTCTTATTTGGGCACCTCATCTGCAAAAGGCATTGCAGCGTAATGCAAACCCCCGCTCCCTCCACGATCTTCTGACCGGCCAACTCTGACGGTGCTTAAAATGCGTGTGCAGAGAGAAGAACACAGGCAGACGCAGGAGGCATGACGGAGAGAAATTAAGACTGAGACTAGCTGTAACAGAACAGACACCTCAGACCGGATCAATGTCTGCTTCAATGCAGAATATTTCTGCCTCACAAACGTCTCATCGTTTCAGGCGGGCACCGGGTTATGATGGGGGGATTGTTCAGAGAGGTTCGTGTGAAGCAGCTGGACACAGACACCGCTCCTGGGCTGCATTTGTGGAAAGCTCTGTAAAACTCTTTAACAGTCTAGAATAAAAAAGCCCCGTTTTCCTCAAAATGAGGGATTCATGGTGATATTAACACTCCCTTATCACTGTTGTCGCTGCAGAAGCACATGCACCTCATCATCTGCAGCTTGCCAGGGAGAGAACAAACCGTCTTCCCACACTTCATTTCAGAAAAGTGCCTGCTAACATTATCTACACATGCATTAAACAGGTGGAGAGAGATGCCAACGTACAGATATGGCATTAAACTCAGCCAGAGAGAGGCGGGAGCTGTGCTCTGTTACAAGTGGGCGTGTGAAACCCGAGCAATATACCTAAATAATACGCCACTGTCACTGGTTTTCTACCCATCCCATTTCTGGTTTCTCTCAGCGACCATGGGAAAAAGCTTCAGGCCACCCAGCATGCAAACGCAGCACACAAGGGCAGCTAGAGGAATCTCATCTGAGTTGGATGATTTTCTGAAAGTAGGTATGAACCAAGCTTCTATTTTTTTCCAAGCTGCTTGGAAAAAAAACACAGTCTGGCTCAGGCCCTTGCTCTGCAACTCAACTCAAACCCCAGCTGATACAGGCTGCAAATGTTTGATTTGCTCTCACTTAGGAAGACACATCCAACAGCCTCTCTCCTGCTGAAGCTTTGTTTTCATCTCAAATACCAAGGTGCAGCGAGAAAAGCCTTTGTTCTGGCACGGTGATTTTGGTTCAAGCAGAGCCAGGAAGCGCTTGATATCTCAAGGGAAGGGAGATCTTTCAAAGTTTTCCAACCTAATCTTCAAACCAAAGGTCTGTGCGATACATCTAGGTGAGCTGCCTGAACGGCTCAAAACTTGTTAACCTCTTGAGACTCACCACCAGCTCTTCCGAAGCCTCGCCTGATGTTCTGTGAGAAGTGGCACTGAGGACCGGCTCCTGACTGAGCAATATGGCATAGCTCCACCGACTCCACTTAAGCCACACCAGACGGCCTCTTCATAGTCATTAAGACTTTTTAAATACCACAGAAATTCCAGAACATGCATCCAACTGCAGCAAATAAATCAGCGTTGGCCAAGCTCGGTGCCGCCTCGTGCGTATGCTGCTCGCGCGGCCGTTACACTAACGTTATCCTTCCAGGGCTTGGCGGAGAGCTGTGCCTTTTGGTATGGATGCAAAGCTGCTGGCCACAGCTAACGAAGCAAGACGTGTCAGGGACCCTTGCCACAGCCTAACGTAGAAACAAGGATAAAGAAATCCCTGATTGCAACATTTTGCCACAGAACATGTGGTATTTACCCCCGAGAATAAATACATTGGTACAGCGGGGAGGACAAGACCAAAATTCTCCAAGAAGGAACCGAATGAGCTGCATGCAGACCTGGCATTTCCTTCCCAAACAGGCCAGGAATTGCACATGGCTTTAATTGGGAAGTCCAGCAGCAGTGTGGTTCGAGTAACACCTGGGTGCCAAGCTGGGTGGCCCAGGAGAGGCAAGACTGTAAATGATCCCGAATGTCCCAGAACGTCCCTGTTCCACCCGCTTCACACTTCTCCTGCCAAGAGAAGCTCTGTCGTTCACTGCAAAGTTTATCCCGCGTGCCCTCAGCATCTAAATTTATCTACACAAGGCGGCTAGAGATTCAGACCTCTGCTTGGAGGCTACCACACGGCTGTCCTCTCGCCTGCTCCCCGCTCCTCCTGCCCGGCACATCCATGCCAACAGCACCGGGAGCAGCGAGGCTCCCGCCTCTGCCAGGGAACTCTCTATTGTTAGCTGTAAATGGCAAACCATAGTACTTTTTAGCGAAAAATAAACAGAAATGCCCTTGAAAGCAAATATAAATCTTAAATTTCCTGTACCAGCTTGGCTTTCTCTATCACAAAGCAAGGAGGATTTCAGTTTTCTTTCTGAAAGCTGGTTGTGATGGGAAAACCACCCACCGGGCACCATTAGAGGCCACAAGAGCTCTGGGCACAACCTGTTTTCCCTGTGAGGTTGAGCCTGATTTGTCTTCAAAAGCATCCTGGCCGCACGGGGTGATGCACGGGCACTATGGGCATCGCCCGGTGCGCAGCAATGTCTGTGCTGCCCCAGGAGCCTGCGCCCTGCCTGCGCACATTTCCCTGGTAATAGAGATCTATGAGTCTCTCAGGCAAAGGCACGAACGATCAGAGAGTAAACTAGTTACAAAAACTCCCTAGGAAAGTCCTAGGGAAAGGCAAAATCCTTGGGAAGAAGGGCTGAGTGGGACAGCACTCCTCCTGCTCCAGGGAGGAGAGATGAAACGGGACCTGGTGAGCTGCTCCATCTGCAATTCCTGCATGCGAATGAAAAAAACAGGAGAAGGAATATGACTAAGAATGTGGGATGCAGAAACAGAGCTGTTTCTAAACAGGATGCTTTTAAAGCCTTCCAGGAGGCATGTGCTGGTTCTTTAATCCCCATCAGTTCATTTATACCTAGTAACTTTTTACTGCTACCCTATTACATCAGGCCCTATAGGGACAGAAGATGGCGGTGGGAGAAACTCAGGAAGTTGGAAATCTCAGGGAGACGGAGTGGATGAGTTATTTAGGTCCTTTCTGTCACCAGCTCTACTAGAGTTCAACCTTGGGTAAAACACTCAGATGCCTGAATACTTCTCCAAACTTGTGCAACCCCTCAAGCCAACAGAACGGGCTAGAAATCTGGCTGCAGGAGCTCGCTGGAGATCTCACCTCCCTTCTGTTTTCAGTCTAATCAACAGCGAAAACAGGGCAAAAAGGTGAGAAAGACCTTCCTCAGCTGCCCAAAGGTTTGTCACTACTTTGTGTAGCAGTTAAGGGGGCTCAGAAGGGGTTTCACGTTATCTGCTGCCCAGCAAGGCACAGCAGTTTCTTAGGTCCAAGAGCTCTGGTTTACAGCCTCGGCTCAGCTCTTCTGCTCCAGGAATTTTGCACAATAACTGAGCCAGAGTCAGGCTCAGCCAAACCTCTGGCACAATCAAAGAGTAAGGAGGGTTGAAAATGTTGTTAATGTTACGCACACAGTAGGCTTAGGAAATAAATTCCTCTGAAAAGTGTATTCAGGGCTGTCAATCGGACCAGGCGTGGGGTCCCGCTCTCGGCTCAGCGGTGCAGCGGGGTGAGGAACACCTCCACTTAGGGCACAACACACCAGGAGGACGTGGAGGAGGAAGATCCTCTGTGAAACGCGATACTTTTTGTCTTTTGTTTGAGTAATTGGTGTGATCAGGCCCAATAGAATGCAAACAGAAGTCAGTTGGGAGGTTATTAGCAATATATATTTCAAAAGATCTTTGGGAAGCAGGTACCACATGTCCCAGAGGGACAAGCCCTCTCAGCTCACTGGGGGGGGGGACCGCATGCGGAATATCCCTTGCAAAAAGGGGTCAGATTCAAATTGGTGGCAATTTCCAAAAATTCTACTGATTTGCCTAAACGCATCAAAGCTCAAACTCTGCCTACTCCCATTTCTGCACCTCATGAGGGAGAGCTGGGGGTAAGGATGAGCACTGAGGCTCCATCCCGGAGAAAGGACAACTGGGATACTTAGCCCCAGGCTGCTGAGAAAGTGGGAATGGGTTTTGGGCACAGAAATACACACTTCCTTTTTACTATCAGGACTGATACGGAAAATAGGGAGGACTGTGTGTGAGAAGGATGCATACAAAAAAAGCAGAGAGAATGTAGAAAGAAAGAGAGAGAGAGAGATGGGATGAAGTCAGAAGGGGAAGGAAAGACAAAGGGGAGGCAAAAATCAGAGGCAGAAGGGAGCAGAAAAGAAAATGTGAGAAAGGCTGAGTCTTTCAGGGAGCGGCTTTTCCCCCAAAGCCCAGCAGTACTGCTCAGTCGTCTCCATCCCCCTTGCAGAGAAGCAGGAATGCTTTTTCCCACTAGCACCATTTTGTTCTTGCTCTGGTTTTTCCTCGCCTGCTTTGTTCTTTCTCCTTACAAGCTCTTGCTGAGGGTAAGCGTTAATTCTTTCCAGGTGCTCGTGTCTCGCCATCCTGCCGTTCCCGTGCGGCTCCCCGCTCTCCCTGCCACGCCAGCTCCCCCTCAGCCTTCTCCAGGCAGACTCTGCTCCACCTCCCCATGGGGCAACACCCCGGGAGCCCTGAAAGCGGCCGGCTACTACCAACCCTGACAAATTCGGACCTACATTTTGCTCTGGCTTGCAGCACTCAGCTTTACTGCGATTGCTGTCTCATGAAAGGTTTGTGTTTGGAGAGAGCACCCTTCCCACCCGCTGCAGGACGGGACCCCAGCCCTGGCGCAGCGGGTGCTTGCAATCAGCTGCAAAGTGCTGCTGGCCACGGGGGTTACAAAGCTTGCCAGGTTCTGCTTACAGCCTGAAAGCGGCGTGGGCCATTTCCCCTCTGCACGGGGGGCAGCTTGGCAGATCCGTGGGGAAATTTCTAAGAAACTCATCCAACAGCAAAACTCCTGAAGTTCTGCAGAACTGGGCTGGAGATCTTGGGAGATGAGACCTCAGCTCCCCGCTCCAGGTGAACACATTCTTGTGGGAGCTCTGCAGTTGTTGGACAAAGCTCAGAAGCAGCAGAGAAGCGATGTCAGGCCAGGAAATAACATCAATTTCAGTTAAATGCTTTGGCATCTCAGTAAAAGTTTTCTGAGGAGAAAGAATGGTTGCTCAGGTTGTGGGCAGCAGTTCAGGACACTCACAGACGGGTTCACGTGACTCTAATAAAAAGAAGCCCAAGTCAAATCACAATAGGTGGTCCACAGTATAAAATCCATGGAGCCAACAGGTAGGTGACACACAGACCCTCTTTCCCCCTGCCCAAAAGGGCTCAGAAAAACCTGCTAGTGTAAAGGACAGGTTGGAGAGGGCTGCCTGGAGCTCATCAGGGCCGCCTACCATTAGTGTATCTGAACATTTGGAAAGGAAACACAATAAAAAGACCACTTAAACAACTCATCAGATGAACAGCTGACAAAGCCAGGCAAGAGGTCTGCCAGCAAGTTGGGGTCTTAATGTGTTTGCAATTCATTAGCCTCCTGCTTAGCTCCTAGCAAGCCAGCAAGGCCAGGATTCAAAGTTGAAATACCTGCATCTGCTCCCATCATGTCTGCTGCTTAGTGCAAACATTTATGTTTCTCGGCATATAAAATAAATAAGCTGATGTTCCAGGGAAGCCTGTCAGTGCAATGGCAGGTACACTTGATGATGTGTGAGCATGACTCCTGGTGAACGACAGGCCCAGTCCTGGGGGAGAAGGGAGCAGAGCCTCCTTGCAAAGCAGATGACCCCTTGGCCGCTTGCTCTATTCGCCCCTCCAGCAGACAGACGCAGCGCAAAGGAGAGGACCTCTCCCCCACACTCCTAGAAGGCAAATGCATGTGGGGTCGGTTGCCGTGGGGGAGAGAAAAGCCTTGATGTGCTCGGCTGCAAGGACACTCAGCGGCTCCTTCCCCATCTCCATGCATACACCCCTAGCACACCAGCACCCCAAAGCAGCAGTCACCCCCAGCCTTGGCTCTACGCTGCTCCTCTAAGGACCCATTCACAGCAAAAAGAAGATCCCAGAGCACGGGGATCCTGAGCCCGCAGAGAGAAGAGCTGTCTGCAGCCGCCTGGCAGCAAGGGGCCTCTAAGTGCCAGCACTGCCCAGCCTGCACTGGCCCGGGGCTGGGAGAGCCGCCTGCACCCAAACCACCCTCCAGTGGAAGTGCCAGCGGGTGCTTTCCCCGTGGTGCGAGCAGGTCTGTGCCCTCCCGCACACCAGAACTCACAGGCACAGTGTGGCTTTCCACGGTTTGGGGGTTTCAGCGGGTTTTGAAAGACTGACCTGACGCTGAAGGTTGTGCCCTGTGTTCCCAAAGTCTTAACATCCAGCTGAACATCGCCGTGGGCCTCTCCCTGCACACACATGTGTTCTGAGGTCAGGAATCCTGCTCAGATGTTTGCAGCCTGGAGAAGGGGATTAGGGAAAGCACGAGTGAGAGCAGCCAAGGGACGGTGAAATACCGCACAGACAAACCAGACACGAGGATGGAGACTGTTGGCATCTCCTCCGGTGTCAGATGGCAAGCAGGACCCCCAGGCCCCCACAGCCCGATGGGCCTTCCAAGTCCTGAGCAAGAACTTTTGCTGCTTCTGGCAGACCAGGACAAAGAGTCATGTCGGAGGGCAGCACGCAAACGCCCCAATAACGGCTGCTGGGCTTAAACGATTTGCAACAGCCTTGCTCGGCTCTTGAGGACACTTTCATAAGGCATGTGTGATGGTCCAGCCATGGGCTGCTCCTCGGTAGCATCCAGGAGCTCTGCAGAGCAGCCGGGGCATCCTGTGCCAGGATGCTGGACTCCCCTGCCCTGCCCTGGCCCCCGGACCCCATCACCCAGCCCCAGCGCCAGGCTGGCTCTGCAGCACAGTCCCTGCTCCTTCCCCTCAGCCTCCTGGCAGCCTGCCCAATTCCTGGCTGAACATGCTTAGTGGGCTGAAGCCATTTATTAATTAATTTTGTATCAACAGCAGCAGCACTTTATGCAATCACAAAACAGCGCTGCATATTAGTAAGTTGTAATGATGATGTCTGTGCAGGCTCGTGCCTGAGAACAATGGCAATAATTACAGAGTCTGCCGCTGGTTTTTTAGCTGTTGTCTGTGCTGAGACCCCCAAGCCCCAGGCTCCTTGTCAAGGGATGCTGCTGGTCCCAGCACAGTTACCTGCAGGAAAGTCCCCAATCATCTGCTGGCCGAGTGCTCCCAGACAGGTCGGCTCACCCAGTAGGCTGGTTGCTCTGGGCCATGGAGCTTTCGAGGGCTTTTCCCTCTGGGAACACCTTCCCTTCCCTCTTGCGCTGAAGAATGACATGGAAGAAACATTTTTTTAATGCCCCGGGCAGGGAACAAGGTCGTGCAGGGGGGGAGTCAGGGTAACTTCCCCTAGCCCAGAGGGCAAGGCGTGACCAGATCTGGAAGCAAGTGGCAGGAGAAGCGAATGTAGGAGCCCGACAAAGTCAGACATTGTTTTGTGACTTCGCAGTGCCGCTGGCATAACCTCTGATGCGTGCAAAGGGGAATCTGCTGTGAGGACCAGCGGCACGGAAACACTGGCTGCAGGTGAATCATTGAGGAGACCGCACGAGCCCAGCCACGGCCCGCGTCAGCAGCCACCTCCGTGCCAAAACCCCAGCGTCCCTGAGCCCACGGAAACACAAGCTGAGCAAGGAAATCCCACCTGTCCAGAGGGGAAGTCCTTGGCTGCCAATTAACTGTGTTTAACGAAGGCATCCCACCGCACGACAGGAGCAGATGTCAGTCAGAAGCAGCTGTCCGCACCCCAGCCTGGCACATCACGCCGGCGCAGAGCAGCTCCACCAGAACTGCCACCAGGGCTTGGTTATTCCTCCTTCACTGGGAGATGCAAGGGACTGGCTCCTCCTGCTTCTCCCCACCCAGTTATTTCTCCAGTTGCTGCCTCCAGTTTCCCAGGGCTTCAAAAGGAGAGGTGAAGATAAGAGATGAGAGAGGAGAAATACACAGGACAATCCTGAGGAAATAAGGTTACTGGAAGCAGTGAGACAGGCTTCCTTCACAAGCCTGTTTTCTATTTCCTCCTCCTCCTCTGAAATTATCCCTGAGATTTTCTTCCCCCCTCTTCACTGCCCAATATTTAATTGAAAACGCAGATCTGTAGCCCAGAGAGGTGTTATTTTCGGCACACAAAATAGAGATATCTCCTAGCAGCTGTCAATCCGGGTGACCTTAGCTTCTGTGCAGACTGCATGGGCCTTTTTTTTTTTTTTTTTCCACTTCTTTTTTTTTTTTCCTCCAGCCGAGTTACTGTTTCATTGCTCTCCGCTGGGACTCTGAGAAGAGCCGAGTTCCTCGCAGATGACACAGAATAATTGAGATGTCCTTCTGCTGACCTTCAGTCCCTGGCAGCGCTCGCTTCCCTTCTGGTGATCAGGGCGAACGACAGCCGAGTGGCACACGCATGCTCTGCACCCGCCCAGACCCACGAGGCACACGGGCAGGGAGGGACATTCCTTTCCTAGGGGGGGTTAAAAAACAAACTGGGGGGAAAAAATACCCCCCAGGCATGCGGGCAGGTAACCCTGTACGGGTCACCCAGCCTGGCACATGCACCCATGCCAGGATGAGCATGAGGGCAGCACTCAGCGGCGTGTCCAGCGCCAGGCACATGCGTGGCCATACGTCCCTTAACACATACCTGCAGGGGTGTTTTCCCACCGCAAGTGCCAGCGGGGACACCTAAACCTGTGGGAAGCAGCACAAAGACCTTGTCGGTGTGGATGCTGGGAAGGGATGGAGGCAGAGGAGCAGGGAGGAGCCGCAGGGTTGCTCCAGCCCCACAGAGGCACCACCAGCCCCTGCAAAGTCCCTGGCAGGCAGGAGGCAGAGCCCGCTTCCAAATCATACCTCGCCCATCTTCCCAAGGCTGGAACCCCACGTACTGCTGAGAAACACGGCAGCTCCTGTGCCAGGCCAGGGGAGACCCTGGGGGAGAGCGTGGTGTCTCCTCCCTGGGTAGGCTCCGCCCCTGGGCACTTCTGGTGTCAAAAGTTATATCAAACTAAAAATGAAACAATTATTTCTTCCACAGCCACCGTATTTGTATGGGAATCTTGCAGAAACGTGGCATCAGTCTGACATTTCCCTCGTTTCCACAGGGGCTGCAGAAAACAAGTTGAAAGTGCAGGCAATAACCTTTCCGTGTGAGCTGGGCCCATTAGCATCACACGGACCGGGTGCTTTTACATGGAGGAAGGAAGAGGAGATAGAAGCGCTGGTTTAGATTGTGAAAACATTTAAAAGACACGGTGATATAAGCAAAAGAGGGTTGTTGGTTGTTGTTATCGCTGTGCCTAGAGATAAGCCATGAGTGGGGACAGGGCTTCAAAACAAATGCAATGAGAGACAGACCCCGTCACGAAGAAGTTTATAGCGTGAATAAACACAGTGGGCAAGGGTTGGAGGAACGGAGATAAGGCAGGATGGGGGGCAGGCAGCGGCTGTGCGAGCTCGGGGCAAGGGGGCAGCCCCCCACGCTCCCTGTGCAGCGGCTGGGGGCCCAGCGTCTCCCCGGCAGGGCAGAGATGGGCTTTCCAACGTGGGCTTTAGCCTGAGGGTTTTGAAAGGAGGAGAGAAAAGGGAGGAAGGACTCGCTTGGGTCAGCCCCAAGGCCACATCCAGCCCGAGGAGAGCAGAGCAGCCTGCTTGTGTGTCTCTTTAAATCTCAGCTCACATTCAGGCAGATTTCTCAGTGTCCGTTCAAAACAAAAACAAATTCATTTCAGAAAATAGTATGACTAAAGGTTTTGACTTTTGCAGGGTTGGTTTTGGGATTTTTTTCTCCTTTTTTTTTTTTTTTTTTTTCCATTCCACTCTATTCATCCAGTTTGGCACTAATTCACCAATAGTTTTGATTGTCCCCAAAGCAGTATTTCTGGTAAATAAACTATTGTCCACCCCTTTCTCCCCAGCGCTAGCTATGCCAACTTCCATTGTGCTGACAATTGATTCCAGGTGGGTTTTTTTTTTCCCCTCTTTTTTTTTTTTTTTCCCAGCGTATGAAAATGCCTATACAAAATTAATCTTGGTGACTGGGGTGAAGAAACCACCTCTCAGAAACGCGCCGGCCAGCCAGAGCCAAGCGCACTCCCAGGCGTGCTGAAGAGGAGGACAGATATATGGGAACCTTCCTAAATTCATTAGCTCCAAAACAAACCGCGAGGGATTGACAAGTACCCCTCGTAACTGGTAAAATCGTACCCTTTAAGCTGGAGGCTGAAGCACAATGGAAAGACACTTCCAGAAAACCCCCACTGCCTAATCCTGGGGCTGGGGAGCGGGCGCAGGAATCCGCAGCGGGGCTGCCCTGAGTTGGGAACAGTCACAATTCATTTTAAAAGCAGTATCACTTAATAACTTTCTGATCGTAAATGCAGGTGCTCTACCTGTGTTGAGCTGAAAAACCTGAGGCAGGAGAAACACTTTGGCCGGTCGAGTTGATGACTCCGGCTCTAAACTAGTGACTTTTAATTCCACTTGTGCACTGGATCTGGTCCTGAGATATTTCAAAGAATATTTGTAATGGTTTAAAGGCATTACAAGGTGCTGTAAGTTAAAATGGGAAATGTCTTAATTTTGGCTAGGGACCTTAAAAATACAACGAAAAGCTTAGGTGAGACTCATATGCGGAGTGGGAAACATGTTGCCTATAAAAAAGTCAAGAATGGAATCAACAGAGGTTAAATATAATGGTTGTAACTGAGCGAAGATAGATTAATCGTCAATTCAGAGGGAAATGTCAACTCCACAATGGAAATATCTACAGAAATTTATAGCAAGGAACTATTTGGCAAAATGTGTTCCAGCTCAATCTATGGTAAATGATTGAGATAATTGCTCCAAAATGATATTGTCTGGCATTGAAAAAAAGAGACATAAGAGACATCTGCGCTGCTAGAAACACTGATTCCCAACCTGCCCTTGTTAAATAACAAGGAGAGTAAAGAAAGTTAGGCCCTAATGGGGGATCATCTGATCCACTTTAGGGAGATATTATCCAGACAAACAGTTTTTCTAAAAGGAGAAAAATTATCCCTGCAGTGTTGGGATGAGAACTTTTCCGCTAAACCCGCTGACTCCTCAGCCCTCGCTAACCACGGCCAGGCAAGGGCCAGGCAGGGCCTCCCGCTGCGTGCTGGACCATTTCTTGCTAAAACTTTTCCACTATTTCACAAGGAGGGAAGGAAATCTCTGCAAACGTTGCCTTTGAGAGGAAATCCCCCTCCTCCCAGTCCCATGAACCTCAGCAGGTTCCCGGAGCTCCCAGCAGCCAGCTCGGGTAACCCTGCTTGGCTCCAGTCTCAGCAACCCCCCCCAGGAGAAGGTTCTGGAAGGCAACTGGTGAGGCTGGGGGAGGCGGGTTCGCCCCGTGGGGTGCACTGGCTCGGTGTCTGCAACCCGGCTCCCTGCTGCAGAGCACGGCAAACCCAAATGAGGCTGAATCACAGCAAAGCTTTGGGACAGAGTGCAGGCCCCGGGGACTGGCCGCAACACCAGGCTTCAGGACAGAGCAGCCGCCCCGGGGAGTGCTGCGTGCTGGGAAATACCGATCTGAACGGCCCTGGGAGTCTTGAATTGTCCTTCCCTTCGGTTTTCCCTTCCGCCCTGGCACTGACCGCTTGCCCTGCTCCCTCTGCTGTGGACTTCCCAGCGTTTCACTAGCTGTGGTGACGTCCCTGCAGCTGAACCTCTCCTATGTGCACAGCAGGATGGGGACACGTGTGTGGGCTCATCCCTGCCACCCCCGTGAGCTGCAGGGAGCTAGGGGGGCTCCCCCAATGACAAAGAAGGAGCAGGAGCTTGGTGGGAGGAAAGAGGCACAGCTGGTCCTGCTGGTACCAACACCCCGACTGCAGGAACAGGATGGGAAGAGCCCAGCTCCTGCCACTCGAAGGCCACCACAACCCTCCCGTCTCGTAGCACCTGGCTCTGCACTTCTCCTCTGTTAGAACCCGTCTTCATTAATCCCCCCACAAGGCTCTGCCATTGCTTGTCCCTGTTGCCGTTCACCTAATTGTCCAAAGTTCCCCATCACTCCAATGTGGAATTGTCCTCATTTCCATGTTGCTAACCCTCTGCAGGATACCTAAAACCACTCCAGGCTTCTCCCTCACCTCAGCTCAGATCAGTCCTAGCCTAACCAACCCTTAAACCCACTTGGACCTTGGGTATCCCGCTCCTTGCAGGCCCCATACCTGCTCCCAGCTCCTCATGCCCTGCCTGGCTCTCTCTTCTTGGAGCATCCCTCGTAACTGCGCTGGGAGTGAGGGCTCGGACACCGGCTCCACGTTATCAATAACCACCCGCAGAAAGAGGTGACACATCTATGGGAACAGAGGAAGGCAGAGAGCGCCCCAATCCCACTCCCGATGTTCCCAAACTGGCCTGTCCCTGCAGCGAGAATTTACGGTTACCCTGACTTGACAATTATCCTGAATTTTCTGTTTCCCGGGCAGAAAATGAGCTGAGAACATGGCCTGTCCTGGGAGGAGAGGGCAGGGACACTCGCTGAGCGGGACCTGCAGGCTGCTGGCGAGCGAGGGCTCTATCCATGCAAGGGAGACAGACAGGAAAATGTTCACATTTCCCCCTTTCTTGGGAGGGAAGTGGCAGCAGCTCTGGTGTGGGTGCAGGCACTCCGGAGCTCCTCTCGATGCTTTTAGCCAGCCAGGCAGGCTTCCTTGACCCTAGGACGGGCACTGGGGCATTAGGCGACCTGGTGTAACCCCAGAGTTACCCTAACAAGCACCTCCATGCCTGCAGGCTGCCCGGATCGTGGTAGGGGAAACGGGAAACGCCCCCCACCCCCCCATGCTGAGCCTTTATCAGCACTTAATTAAAACTTGACAAGAAGATTAACACGCAGAGGGCAGTTTTAATTAACTTAATATCGCATTCAATTTTCCAATTCGTCGCAGTGTACCAGACACCTGCAGATCTTAATACAAAACCAAACAAAAAAAAAAGGGGAGCATGGGAAGGGGGAGAGAGCGAGGGAGATGCCTCGGCCGGCAGCAGAACCACGCTCAAAACTTTCTGCTGCTGCTGCTGTGCCTGCACGCACCCGCCTCTGCTCACCCCGGGCTGCCTCTAAGTGTTTTCAGATGCTAATAGCCACTCTTCCCCACTGGGCCCATTCGAGCCATCCGAGGGATGTTTGCTTTCCAAAATGCATTTATTTGTTTGATTTTAATTTATTTATTTTAAGCTACATTCCTGGGCATTCGTGAAGCAAAAGCGAGCTCTCCTCTTTACCCCGCTGTCCAGGCCATCACGATGCTGTTGGAAAAGGCCGGAGGAGGCAAGGAGAAGGGTCTTGGCCGGCTGGGGCTTAGCACAGGAAACACACACTCTTTATTCACCTCATGCTGCTGCTCGGGGATGGAAAAAGAGAAGGCAGAGAGCGAAAACATCGTTGTCCTACTCCTCCTGGTGATACTAGAACAAACAGCTGGGAGTGGGATGCTTCTTCCTCCGAGGATGGAGAGGGAAGAGGGGTGAGTCCAGCACTGACATGAAGCAGATGAAGGGAAGGCAAAGAGAAAAGAAGGGGCATGGAAAATGGCACTCCTCTCATGGCTCTCACTGCTTTCAGAACAGTTAACTCTCTTGTAATTATTGGGCCCCAAACTAGGGAGGTGCAGGAGCTGGCGGGCAGCCCCCTGCCAGGCCCGCACCCCCAGCTGCCTCACCTTCGGACCATGCAGCCAAGGGCTCTGGCTTAAGGCCCCTCTTTGTGCCGCAGCTCCGGGTTCCCCGGTTGCACACACCTGTATTTGAGCAACTCGGGGACCTCTGGATCACTCAAGACTCAGGGGCTGCCACTGAAGGGGGACACACTGCAGAAACTCGGGAACACCCGGCACACAAACTCAGAGCAAAGCCCAGATGGATGAGTTGCACAAATTCCCACACTGAACCTTCAACTAGTTCTCTGTCAGAAACAGTTCGCTATACACCAAAAAAAAAAAAAAAAAAAAAAAAAAAAAAAGTGTTATTGTTAACTTTCTCCTTCCATTGTTTTTTCTGTGTCAGTCTCATGCCTCTCCCCCCCACCAATTTCCTGACAACCTTGGGAGGAACAATGCACTGACACAGTATTTTTTCCTCTAGAGATTTACAGCCCGTGCACCGGGGAGGGCCGGGGAATGAGGGTGCCCTTCTCTAGCTCCAGCTCCAGTCCCGAGCACAGCTCTGAACCATTCACCGTGCTGAAAGGTTCAGGCAGCCTGGATGGGTCTGCTCATTTCAGGGACAAGAGCAAGTGTTATTTTTCCTTCCATTGCTCCGGAGTGTATTCATTATTAGCTTAGAGCAAGGTAATTCAGTCGCGACGGGAATAGTCTGTCCGTATGCCACACAGCTATGCAGCTGATGGAGGAGCGCATGCAGGACATCTTCTTTTGTGGTTCCTGTATCTTTATTTTTTTTGGCTGCCATTATATTTCTTGATGCTCTGAATTTAGTTAGAGGTAATTTAATAAAATGTTTTAGTCCAATTTTCCAGGGAGAATTTTGTTTCAGTTTGATTGTGGAAGGAAGAGGAGATGTCCTCCTGCTACGCTTATAAAACAAGATTTTTCTGCTCCTTTTCTGAATCAAATCAAACCCAAAGTCAGATGAGTGCTGTAGGACACACAGAAAATTGCAGAGAAAGCTGATACCATCAAATGTCCCCATCTGTCTGAAGCTGCAGTAAGAAGGAGAGAAGTGGCGATGCCTCCTGCAGCAAACCCGCGAGGTCTGAGGGGCTCCCAGCAGGTAAAACACCCGACAGCGTCTGCCCGGGGAAGGCACGGAGCCTTACAAACACACCATGTGCTCCCCAGCGGAGTCTCTGCTTGCAGGGGCGTCCAGCGCAAACTCAGCCAGACCATAAACGTGAGCAAAGTGCTCACAGCCTGGCTCTCCCGTATACTGCCTGCACACGGGTAACTGCGATCGAGTCCACGAGAGCTGGCAAACGCCAGCCACGGGTGTGTGAGTGCTTTGCAAATGAGAACTACGCCGTTAGAAAACCGAGCCTGCAGCGTGCAGTATTCAGCTAGATCTATCCCCAAAATCACATCGCCTGGCTTTGGCAAAGGTGGGTACTTGTCTCCTTGTGCTTCTCCTCCAGAGCAGGAGCGCTAAAGGCCAGGATGCTCCCAAGGTCTCCCCTCCCCACTGCAGAACTCGGCGTGGGCACTGCCAGGTCCCTCCTCAGCAAAGTCTTGAGTGCCACATACCACAGAGCTAGCTGAAATCCGGGCAATAGTCACCGAGGTGGCATTGATTTCTAACGAACCCTCGGGTCCTTGTATAAACACACTGCCAGTTGTTCAATACGACAGTGCCAACCTGATCCCAGGAAAGTGCAGGACCCCCTCCGGTTCCTCAGACCAACAGCCAAATCTGGGGCTTGCTCTTACCAATAGCGTTGCCTTTAAAGGGGTACAAGTGCTTGCATGTGGCCAGGGGGTCCCCCAGATCAGGTCTAGCCCAGCTTTTATTAACTATCCCTCACCCTGGTTTCTGGGGGACAGCACGGGGGCTTGAGGTCACAAAACCCCCACTGTCTGATTTGTCCCCGGATTGTGTGAGTGCTTCAGGGATGTCAACCGGTGCTGCAGCCAGGCTCTAATCCCCCTCCACCATCTTCCACTTGAGTGATTCCTCCCAACAAGCTGCTGCGCTGACAGCGACGACGCACAGCCCCACGACACCTGTGCCACCATGCGCTTGTCGGAGAAATAACCCCTCCCCAAGTAACACAAATTACAGCACACTCCAGCATCTAAATATAACCCCAGTGTTGCTGCAGCAGCCTCTCCTCTTCCAGCCCGCATGACTGCTGTGGAGGAGAGGCAGTGGCTGTGGAGAAGGGGCCTGGGTGATGGAGAATGGGGATGGACGGAGCCCCTCGGGTGACAGCCGCTGCTTCCATCCCCTCGGGAGCAGGGAGCCGCAGCACCGCTCCCAGCGCTGCCTTGCCAGCAGGTTTCCTTCCCGGCCAGCAGCGAGGGGAAGTCAGGCAGCACCAGCCGTCCTCCCCTTGACCTGCCTGCTGAGATTTCTGACAGAGAGGAGCAAAAATCACCACGTGATGCTGGGTTTTGGGACACAAGCAGTTCTTTTTCACATATCCTCCACCTGAACACCTACTGACATGAGGCTGGGGCTGACACCCCCCTCATGACCCCTACCCCATGCCCATACCCTTTCACTTTCCTGGAGGATATCTTTGGGAACCTCCCATCCCCAGCCCATTCCCACAAGAGGCAGGACAGGAGGCCATGAGAGATGGACAAGGATTTAAAATGCTTAATGGACAGAAACAGGCCATCCTGAGTGGAGGTCTCAACCTCTCGTAATATTTCAGAGGGAAAAAGAGAGACAGACCTTCCTCCCCCACCTTGTACCAATATGGTGTAGGGTTTAAAGGAGGCTCCCCATAGCGAGGAGCTTCAAAGCCTCACCAGCCCCTCCCACCGAGTGTCCTCCTGGTTCAGTTCCACCCTCCACATTTAAGTGCCTTTCATCCTTCCTCTTCTTCGTCCTCATCGTTATTAGGTTCCCTTCCCCCACTCCCGCCCACTCCCACCCTTGTTGGAGACTGCCTTTGGTCAGGAGCCCAATGGGAACCAGCTGTCAGGCGTAGCTGGGATATCCTGGAGAAAACAGCTTGAAAATGCCTCCCCCCGCTTCCCCCTCCATGGCAAAGAACAAAAAATCCCACTGCAAAATGGCCCCGCAGATGGAAAAGGCATCCTGCAGGCCACCCTCCTCCTGACCTGCGTGGGTCCACTCGCTGGCGTGGTACCAGGAGGTCCCGGGTCCCGACTCCCTTTGGAACCATGAACCCATCCTGTTTGTCCTCCTCCTGCCAGCGGGACCCTCCTGACCCACACAGCAAGAGCTCAGGGCCCTTGCGCAGGAGCATTTTGTATTAATCCTCCTTTGTCGACTTCTTTAGTGCACCTCGCTCCAGCATTGTTCTTCAAAGATGTTCCTGCCCTTCCCGGCCTGGGGGTTGTTGTTGTTTAAACAGCAGCAGCAGCCACACAAGCTGTTAGCTGTCCTGCCTTTACAGGGTGGTCTGTAATTGCTTCCTGTCCTCTCCAGCAACTGGCTTCATTTGTTTGAATTTCTGCCTAATCTCAGAACTGGGGGAGTTTGGAATGAGAGATGCTTAGTCCACGCTCATGGGTCTTTCTCCACGCTGGGCCAAGCTTAGCCAGTTTTGGAGATCCAGCCTGGTAAAGTCGCAGTCCCACAACCAGAAAAAAAGCTTGAGCTTAAAATAACCCAGGCAAGCCAAAAGCTGGTCTCAGCGAAGCTGGAGGCCTCGGTTTAGAGGTGCTGTGAGACCGAGGCTTTCTGTGGTCCTTGGATGCGGCAACTGGAGCCCAGGTGTGTGCCGGCAGGAGCAGGAGTGGAAAAAGAAACGGGGGGATGGGGAGAAATGAAATGTTATTTCTCAGACTTCAGAGCTTCGCTGTTCTTGGTCGTGTTATGGTATGGGCTGTGCTTGGGGTGGATTTTATCCAAGCCAGTTTGCACACATCCCGCTGATTTCCCAGCGTGCTGATTTTGTGTCTCCGCGCTGGCCTCTGAGCTCCCATTATACTGCAGCAGGAAAAGGGTATGCTGGGGGCCAGCCATGAGCAGAGCCGAGCTGCTCAACAGGCTTCATACCAAACACTGAAAGTTCCTTTTTTTCCCACTCTCCAAAAAAATGAACCTTGGCTTTTCGTTGAAATGGGAAGTGCTGTGGATAATGTCCACTTTCAACAGCATTTTCCACATTGATAAAGTAAAACTTTTAAAGAAAAATGCCCCAGACAGTGTTTCCAGAAATGAGAAACATCTTCCAGCATAAACCTTTATGGTCCATCTGGAGCAGGAAACTAAACGGGCTTTGTTCTTGGGGTCTGGTGCATGACTGAGGCAAAAGGACAGGGCTGTGCAGAGCAGCCCCGACCGTCTGCCTTCCAACCCAGGACGTCCCCAGGCTGTGCCACCTCTGCCTCTGCTACGAGGTTTGTGTCAGCTGGCTCGCAGGGTTTCATGGCAGAGCTGCCGTAGGGATCCTCCTATTCCATGCCCATGGGTACAGGAGCTCTTTTCCCTTCAGAGAGATCAGAAGGAAATGAAGCCTAAGTGCCTGTTTCACATCTGGGGTACTCAGGTCCAGAGCCAGCCAGCCCCTAGAAATTATAAACCCGGTGAGGAAATGTGACGTATACTGATTGTAGCTCCTTGGGATGGTGTTTCCAGCTAGGATTGGATGTGCACCTGGCAATCTTCAGACAGCTCAGAGCTGGACTAGAAGAGGATGCTGCAAGTGGGAGGAGAGGTTACCTGGTTGGGAGTCCCAGGCGGGACAGAGGTGAAGAGGGAGGATTTTACTGAGGGGGTGAGATAAAGGGGCTGTGGCTAGACCAGGACACGTGTACAGCGGGGGAGGAGGGCGAAGAGGAGGGGCTGGCTGTGCAGAGCAGGACGAAGGCCGCTGCCGTGTCTGTGAGTGGGTACGTGCGAGTTCTCTGCCCGTGCTCCCGGGGGGTGCTGGCAGGTCCCGGGGGATGGCCGAGAGCCTTTCGGCAAACCTGCCCACACAGAGGGATTATCAGCGAGGCTGATGCTGGCAGGAGTGAATGGAAATCTTGGTTCCTTTTAATACCCCTCTTCAATAAATGGCCACTGCAGTAGTGAGATGACAGCACCGCACAGAATGGGCTGGGCTGGCTTCTTTTTATGCTGCCTGTAGGGGGTCACCAGTCTGTACTCTGGGACTCCCGGGACAGAAAGCCTGGAGTTAAAGCAGTCACAAAAACAAAGACAGAACAAGCCCATTCCCGCCCCTCACCCCTCTAAATATTTTCCTGAATGGCTTTGCAAGCTGTTCCTGGTCCAGATGCAGTTCACACACACATTTCACATCCATCCACTGCCTGTTCAGAGTGTGCGTTGCATCGCGTGGCGCATATTGAAAATATATCGGCCTACCGTCTAATTTAAACTGCACGCATATTCTGTGTTAGGTAATATTTTATATGTGGCTGCATATATTTTAAATTAATGTATGGACAATACAATCTATGATGGCTTTTTAATGCCCCCTGTTGCACGTAACCCCTGTGGCAGATGCGGCTCACAATACTTGTAACAAACCCCACAGGCGCTGGCTGCCATGGCGCGATGTGGATGGCCTTTCCCACGCCGGAGTGAGGAGAAATTTGCCTGGCTGGGCCTCGCCTTGCGGGACAGGATCAGGCCTTTGAGGCACTTGTTTTTACGACTTCTGGAAGAGGACAATGTGCAGTGCTCAGTCTCGAGTGCCCGAGTCCCTTCTCTGCTTCTAGTTTTGAGATCACGCTCAACAGCTCCAAGGCCCTGCAGGCTCTTTTCCTCATCTTGCTCTCCTCGTGCCTCCAGTAGCTTCGGCACCCTCCTCTAGAGTTCCAGGTTTGTCACTGCATGAGAGGCACTGACCAGCAAGGATGATACAGGCTTTGCAGTGGTTTTCCAAATGAGGTACAACTTCAGAACAAAGCAGCAGTGTCTGCTTGGGTGTCCTCACCATGAAAGCTTCTGTTTGGGCAGGTGGACTTACGTGGTCCCAGCTCCCCTTCTGCTCAGTCTTCTGGTTTTGGCACAAAGTATCCCCAGTATCCATTCCCCTTCCTCGGATCCATTCCCTCTCTCCTTGCCTGATTACCCACAGTTCTTAACAGAGCCCTGGTCTCTTTTTCTGGCACTCTGCTGCTTCCCTTGCAATCCAGACTGTCAGAAGCTATCAGTTCTCAGAGACAAGCTCCGTGCTGGGATAGGAAAAGCTGGGAGGAGCTCAGGCTGGAAAAGAGATCTCCAGTGGTGGAGCGCAGCCGGACCACAGGAGACAATAGGAATTGACCATGAGAGCTCCTGTTGCCCTTGTACTGATCACCTAGGTGTGACCTTCATGTCCGTATCTGTGCAGACAGACAGACACATCCGCTTTCCAGGTGGAGCCCAGCGCTCAGTGCCAGACCTTTCTCTCACAGAGGTGGCCCCCATCTGCTGTGGCACCCTGGCCACAGTGAGAACAAACCCTGAACCCAGGGACAAAGGAAGGGGAAGCTGTAGCCCTGGCTTTAGAGAATAGGAAAGAGCATTCCCGGCTAACAGACGAGAACCATGTTGCTTTTCTTTCAGACGTGGCTGTTTGGCTGCCAGTAACGTATCTGCTAGCGAAGGGCTGGTTTTAAAGCGCTGTCCCCAAGGGCTGCAGCCTTGCCAAGGCTTTGACGTTGGTGGTCAAGATACCAAAATGGACTTTCTGAACCAACAAAGAGACATGATCTGATTGGTACCAGAAAGAGATGGGGGAGAGAAAAACATATATGGTTCTGATTACCTGGCTTCAAAATCACGGTAATAAACCCAAATTTGGGAAGCAATTAGAGACAAAGAGGAAGAGCAAGAAGAAAAAGGGGAATGAGAGAGTCGCTCGGCAGCCTCAAGGCAGCCTTTCAAGGATCAGTATTTGGATAAAAGCCAATATATCAGCTCTAATCTTTGGCTTTTTGTTGGACTTAACAAGGACTTTAAAATGAATCCAGTCGCAACTGACGGGCCCCATATGGATCCTGGTTTGAAACCTCTTCCTCAGCACCAAATCAAATAGTCTGGCACTATAGAAAGACGGTGAGGAGACTTTAAAAGGGAAAAACAAAGGCAGAAGCACAGACATACACTCGCACACATGCACGTGTGCACACTTGTACACGCAGGCAGCGCATGAAGACATCAGGCTCCCTATCAGGGCAGAGTTACCGCAGACAAGTGGCTTTGTGGCTCCACAGAGGGGCTGTCTGTGACCATGACGATACCATGATGATATTTCCCTTGATGCCACTCAACTGAGTCGTTTCCCAGACTCTCTGCGAGTTCAATCACATATGCATCTGTAGATTGCCTTCATTTACTGCCTTTTATTTCAAACTTTGACCAAAAAAAAGTATGGTTATTATTCTTCACGTATCAAAAAAAAAAAAAAAAAAAAAAACATTCTTCCCTCATCTTTCTCTGAAGCTGGCGCATCTCTCATCTCCCTAAGCTACACCACAATGCGAGAACAAAGGCATCTGACCTGTATCCATGGCAACCCTCAAATTCTACACCTTTGCCTTTTGTACAAAGTACCCCCTCCCTCTGTCTGTACACACACATGCATATGTACACACTCCATCTGCCTACATACACGTACACACATGTATATAGAGAACATATGCATACAGATTTAAAAGTCATTGTTCATGATCCTTACAAAAGCTTCTCTATTTGCCTCATATGCCAGCTGAACTCGTGTTTATTCCATGGTGGGGTTTGCCTTTCAGGTGACGGCAGGGTTAACTTAAAATCCACTGATGGCCACAAGGTAGCACTTGGTTCAAGGAAGAAAAGCAAGTGTTGAGTGTGGAGAGAAGCGGGAGTGTAATAACGGATTATTGGATAACACTTGGCGTGCCAGGGCTAGAACAGCTGGCCTCTGCCTTTTCACGGCCACTGCCGGCGATTCAAAGGGACATTCACCTATTCAATCCATCAGTCGAAGCGAGGGGAAGGGCATCACTTCCCTGTCATGAAAAAAAGTAACAACAACAAAAAAAATCCATTTGATTGTTGAAAAGGGATGTGCCAAGTGGAAGCACTGCTGGGTCACATTTTTAGCACCCCACTCTCCCTGTCATCAGACCTGGACCGACTCCTGGCTGCCTGCAGCCAACTCGCCTGTTTGCAGAGGGCTTGCCCTCAGCCAGCTACAAGACCCTTCTCTGAAGTGTGGCCTCTGCCTTTGTGCTCTATTTGCTTTGGAAGGATTTCAGCGCTTTGCAGCAGAAGCCAGCCACCAACGGGTGTGGAGGATGGCACGTGAGAGCATGGAGAACGGCACCCAGCAGAGCCGAGGCAGGGCTGGCAGCCAGGAGCCACCGCACGGGAGGGAAGGTCCCTGCGGAAGGCAGCCCCCGGGTCTCACCGAGTTTTAAACTCAGCAGGATCCTGGAGCCACAGCCACACACGCAGACTGGTTTCGCTGATCAGCTGATGGGCAGCATCTTGCCTTCTTGAAAAGCTGGTTCTCAAGAGCTTGTTAATTTGGGAAAGGCTGGCACCACCTGGTATGTCATACCCAAAAGGCTGTCAGTCCCTGAGCTCTTGGAAGATACTGAAAATTTGCACAATAACCATCCTTGCTTTTGTAGTGACTGCAGAAGCGATGAGTTTCATTCTGGGAGGGAACATTTAGAGCTGCCACAGCTGCCTCCCACAGTCCCCTCTCAGGCCCTAACGATGCCTTCCGCCCCGAGAGTGAAGGACTGGGTATTTTAACCCACTTCTCCCCACACGCACTACCACCTCTGGTAGAAAAGGGAAGGTCTTCTGAAAAGGAGGAGCTCAGCTCCGCTAAAAGCACCGACCAGAAGACGTCCCTGTGATCAGGCTGTGTCATGGTAACAGGCCCTGGGCAGAGAGGGCACGGTCAGACCTTTCTCCCTCCCTTTTAAACGCTTCCAGTTGTCAGCTTAGCAATAGAAGAACAGCTGAATTGTGGTTATAGACAATGAATGATGCAACAGAATACCTCATGCAGACATAGAAGATTTGCTGCTCATTTCTCTTCAGCAGGAGGGCCGTATGCATGGGACCGGGTCCAGACTTATTGACGTCAACAGAAAGACTCCCATTGACTTCAATGGGCTTTCACTGGGACCATTATTGCCTGCGAGAAGCCACTTACTGGGAAACCAAGGGAGGATCGAAATTTGCGTAGAGTAAACTTAAAGTATCCTTGGTTCTCCACAGTACTGAGGCATGGCTCATGGAGACTGCATTTCCCAGCATGCTATACTCCATCTTTAGCCATCAACAGTAATTTGACGTGCTCAAGTTCGTCCACAGAGAGGGCTGGTGGTGATGCTCTTTCATCTAACCCGAAACAAAAATGTCTGACACATGTAGCAGCATAGTCATGCTTCGCTTCACTGCTGGGCCGAGTTTTCACAGGAATGGCCAAACTGTCACGCCAAAATCATAATTACCCTAAAGGTGAAAGTGATGGCTGGAATGGCTGGGAAGCAGGACTCCTGGTTCTGTTCCCTCCCCTTCCGACAAGCTCCGTTTCCTGTGCCTTGATTTCCCGTTAGTAAAGGACATCCCCGCAGAGTGATGTGACGTCCCGTTTCTGCGTGAAGTGAGAAGCTCCTTGTAGAAAGACGTTGCTGGAAGTCCCATAGCTCCAGTCATGGATTTACTGCAGGGAAATGTGACTCGGCAGAGGGTCCCAGGCGGGGAGACACAACTGGCAAGCCAGACTCCAAGGACTGCCTCACCATTAGGCACAATCCCCCCTCACTCTCCAGAGCAGGGCTCTCTGCAGGTGCTCCCTCTTGGACTCTCCTAACTCCCTAGAATGCTTTTCTCTCCCTGGCCAAGCACCTTCCAGAAAGCAAGACGCTTTGTGTCAATTGGGACTGAAATGGTGCCTACATCCCCCAAGTAAGGCTCCTCCCTCTTCTTAACACACTCATTTATCCAGAAACTGTTGAGGACCATCTTATGCCCCAGACTCTCCTGAGCTACCAGCCACCAGGGTGCTGGGTCTAGGCACCACTGAACGGTGTTTCAAGGCTTTGTATATCAAAAGATGCTTGAAGTATTTGGGCCTGGAGTTCAAATTCCTGGCCCCCTGAAATAAAGCCTACAAGCTGTTTGACACATGGGGATGAAAGGGGAAGCAGGGAACACTAAATAAAAGGACCAGCATACACCAGTTCCTCTCCTCGGCTGGGAAGATTTGGACACGCAAGCAGAAAAGAGAAGCTGTCTTCTCCCTGCCCTCTGCTCCATGACCCAGACTCCCCCACCCCACCAGCCTCCTCCTCCATGGGGAGGAGGTCCGGAGCGAGAAGCATTCCAAACACCCTGCTGGTACCATGTTTATACAGCGTGTCCTCCTTGCCTAGCTGCTCAGAAACAGCCCTAGAACAAAAAAAAAAAAAAAAAAAAAGGAAAGGGAAAAACAGAGAAAAGGAAGAAATGAACAGCTTGGGCTTTTTGGCTAGAAAACAACATTTTTTGTTTGTTTTTCTAGCAAAAAAGAAACCCTGCCAGAGATTCCCGAGTTCTCAGATTTGAAGGTGTATCTTGAACTAAAGACAGAGAACTGGATATTTGGTTTATTCCCTTTTCCTACATTAAATAAAATCCATCAAGGCCTGATGGTTTTGGCGGGAATAATCCTGTCTTTATCACTCCTCTGGGTGAGGAAAGGAGTTGGGTCCATACAGTTCAGCTTTACTTCCAAAATCAAGGAGAAAACAATAGAGATGTTAATTTATGGACCTTGCAGTTCGAGACTGAGCTCTGGGTCCTCTTGGCTGTTGTTTTCATCTGGAATCGCGGTCCCCGGGGAATGCTGCAAGAAGCTGCTCCACACCGCTGCAAAGGAATCTCCGAAAGCAGCAATAGCCACAGCGAGGGCTGTCTCCTCAGACACTTCAACAAACTGGGATAGCACATGGTTTGCTGTAGCCCCTTTTGGGTGTGAAATAGCCATGTCTTTCCAGGAAGAACAAGAAACTACTGCTATGCCAACAAAACCATGGACAACATCCACATCTCCTGGAGTTAACCATTTTTAGGGATTCAGAAGGACTCTTCCTTGAAGAAAATATCTTGGAGCACCGTAAGTTCCTCTATCAGTCTCTTATGAGACCCTCCTCTTTAGGACCCACGAACACTCCAGATATAATAGATGTAGGTGCCACTTGTTGCTGCAGACAAGAAAGTCTAGAGTTTATGAGCAACAGCCTATGCCAAATTCCCACACCACGCTGCCAAAAATACTTTGCCTGTGTCTCACTGATGTGAAATGCCTCTCTGTATTGTTTCCTCCAAACATCTCAATATTTTTTATTGCCAAATGCAGGAAGGAACATAGTATAGAGACCCGCATTTCCATCCCCAAGGTTGGAAAAGGGCCACTCTCCAGGAAACATAGCCTGGGTCTAACCACAGAACAGTATGAAGACGATAAACACTGTAAGAACACATTCAAACACGCCTGGGATCAAGAGAAGCCGCTTCTGAAATACCCGTATGTCTGAGAAGAGACCCTGGCTGTCCGAACCCTGACTTAGTTGGGGGTGGTATGGTACCGGGGAGCTGCACAGCCCCCAAATGAGTGCTGTGTGTGCAGTCCTCCCTCTCCTTTCCCAGGCAGTGGACCGTAGAGATGTTCCACTAATTTACCCTGGTATCTTCTGTTCACTGCTTTATTTATACCTTAGTTCTCAGTCATGCACAAAAAGGGTTAATTAAGCGCATAGCGTGGAAACGCATGACACGAGGGAGTACCTGGTTCCAGTCCTTTGAGGTGCCGAAACAACTCACATGATGAACCACACTGGAAGTACAGGTCAGGGCTGTGCTTTCCCCTGGAGATACGTGGGTGTGAATTGGAGTGCCAATAGGAATTATGTTGTTAAGCAAAGGGCTGATAGTGCCAGACGGAGACAGCCAAAGAGTGGGAAGATGTTAGGCAAGCTTCCTCCATCTGTCCCTGTTAACACTTCTTGGTCCCAGGCCTCACCACACCCTTTCCACATCTCATCCTCAGCATCAAGGGATTTCTGCTCACCTTTCCCTGGGTCAGCACAGCCCCTTCCCTTTCTCTGTCTTGGCCACGCAGCCGGCTTCGCTGTGTCCCTGCAAAATGTCCTTCTGTGTCTCCTGCCATCCCGCGGCCCCTGCCCAGTCTGCCCACTAGAGCTTTGCCACCGGGCTGCTGCTACAACAGTGTCAAGCGCCCGCAGCAAAACCAAAAGCAGCCAGTGCTGCTTCCGAGTTCATGAGGCTGTGAGAAACGTCGTACTCCTACCAAATGTTTCCCGCTTTTCCACCCAAGTATTTCCACAGGATTTTCCCAACTAGCTGTGTGTTAAGGTACTTCGCAGACAATTTCTGTGTCCATTGGTTCCAGACCCAGGATACCTACCCCTGCTCCCTGACCAGCAGGACAAGCTGCTTCATCTCTGGGCTTTAGAAGCACCATTTTGGCTCACTTTGTCTTTGCAGAGGAAGGCCAACCTCATCTGCCCTCTATTACCCACACAAAAAAACATCTGCGCAGCTTTTATTAAGTTTATACAAGCCAAATAGCTTGGAAAAGGATTATGATTTTTACTCATTCACAATATTTCCCCCTTCATAATTGTCCATGGCATTGCACCATACCAAGCCTTAATTTGCCTCTTAGATTCTGTTCTGATGGGCCTGGAACACGCACCCGAAACAAACATCCTGGTTCCTCGACTGGAGTTTGACTGACCAGTGCCTGGCTTAATCCCCTTTGATCTGGAGGAACAGACTGACTGAAGTTTTATTGCTACTGATTAATCCCCCATGATTCTCTGTGAGGGAACTGCCTGCCGCTTCCCCTTTTTAGTCTGCCAGTGTTTGAGACTGTAAATAAGCCTCACATTTATTGTTAGCACAATATACTGTTTTATAAGGGGAACGCAGCTGTCTGAGAAAGATCAGAGCTCTCTCCTGCAGCGTCCTAGCATCAGAGGCATTCCTTGGACCGCGAAGAAGCCTAGGAGCTATGATACTAGCAGTAGTAGCACTGCTGGTGGTTCTCCACCTGCGAAGGCACACCTCCAAAAAATGGGGCCATTTATCACTGGGCCACAATTACAGGCTGGCCATCCCTCTGGAAATCAGGCAGTTTGGTTTGCACGCAGTTGGGCAGCAGCCTCCTCTCAAGTTCAGGTGTGTCACTCCAACCCAGGGCCTCTAGAACGTGCCTGGGGCTGGGCTGTGGCTCCAGCAGAGTCATCAGGCTCGACGGCTTTACACGGTCACTGTGTTGCCTTGGACTTGTGACCTTGCTCTCAGTCTCACCCTCCTGCAACAAGAGTGAGCAGGTCACAAGAAATATGGAGGCCCACAAATAACCGACTTTGGCAGTGAGGTTTTGCAATCTGATACACTGTTCTGCTTGCTGGAGGGAAAAAAAAAAAAAAAAAAGCAGGAGAGTCAGTAAAATCAGATGAGAAAAAACTGTTAACGGCAAGATTTGCCAAATAAGTGAGTGCATTCAGTGGCCTGGAAAATGAGCCGGCGAGTGATATAAGAGCTCTTTCCGGATTCTGCACACTCAAGGAAACATTTAATACATCTTGAAGTAAAAATATGCCTTGGCTCTTGCTGCTGGCGTAAATATTTGTGTTCGCAAGTGTTGGCAAATATTTGAGACATCCATGTTGTTTAACCAAGAGCTTTGTCTCTCAGAGTCCATCTCTCTGTTTGGTCTCCTCTGTAATCACATTAGCCAGAGGAATCCTCTTGGCATTTATGCAGAGGATGGGATCAGAAGCATTGCCATTCATGCCTTAAAAAACAGGCATGAGCTTACAGAAGACAACCGACAAAGGGCATCAGAAGAGCTGACAAAGATTATGCCCTACATCCGTTTAATATTGGTACAATCTCCTTTAGGAGATGGCTAATTTAGCTTGAATTTGCAGGCACAGGCGGTGTCATGTTGAAGGCCTTTCTTACCTCTGCAGTAATATCCAAACTTTTATTTGCTATATTAAATATATGTAAGGGAGCCAAGGAAAGACAGCTTGCCTGTGCCGTGCCTATGGTAGTGGCTCAGGTTAGATACGTTAGGGTTTGATGTCCCTCTGTAACCACTTCTTGTACAAAAGTTTGATGCCTTGACAGCGTCTGAGGAAAGAAAATCAAAAGGCAGGGACAGTAGGAGTTAGGAGTTGCAGCACTGGCAGCCTGGGAGCGGAGGGGAGGCGGCCTTACCCTCTGCAGCAGGACTGGGACCCCCATCGCGGTGCTTCCCAGGTCTGGGCATACGATTGGACACGTCACTTGTTGGTTTTTTCTCTTCCTTCAAGCACAAGTTCTGTTACTGTTAAGCAGCAGGTGGCCCCGTACAGTCCAGCTGACACACCACAGGGCCTGCCTGCACGCAGCATCCGCCCTCAGCCCTTCAGGACACAGGCAGGCTCCTGCCTAGCCGGAGGCATGGCAGAAGTTACCTCCTCTATTCTCCAATATGAACTTCGAGAGAAGGTTGCTGGGGAACCCCTAAGCATGGGGGTACCTCTAGTGCCACCCAGTTCAAAGCCCACTGTGCTCATTCCCAGCCCCATAAACGCTCCTCGCTAACCCATAATGCTCCTTACTAACTTTGCACTGAAGCTGACGAAGAGCAGTCACACAAGCTATACCCCAGCTCAGTGATGGATGGAAACGTCTAAATACACGACAGTTGTTTCCATAGTGACTTTGTGACTAGGCTTAAGACCTGTCCTCCCCTGTGCCCACCGTCAGTGACAGCATCACTGACAAAATTGCCATGCTAAGAAACAATTAGCAAGAAATTCCTAAAAATTGTTAGAGGAGAGCAGTGACATGAAGAGGCCAAGAGGAGCGCTCAAAGCATTAGAGCTAACTCCAGGATTTAGCAACAGGGCAGTCAAAGCCTTTTGTACTTAAGCTTGGGCCTAGATAACGTACTGAAGATGTTGAATTGGAAAAGGATGTCGAATCAAATCCTGACAGAACCAAACAAAAACTGCCATCGCAGCCAACCGAGAGCCAGCATGGGCCGGCGGTGGGGACACACACACCACAGGTGAGTGGTTGTGGGATAAACAGCCATGAGACCACCAAAGCCTCACCCACCCCCTGGCAAGGACCACGGTGAGAGGGGCTTTACAGCTGAGGACCACGCCTGTGTTTTACGGCTCTGTCCAGGAGTGGGCACACAGAAGCGGTACAAGAGTGCACAGCAGGCTCTTCCAACCCGTTTATTCAGTGGAGGATGTTCAAGTAACAGGCAAGAGCATTGAACTGCACTTCTGGGTGCTAACCTGAGCCACGGCTGTTTTGACAGGTTAGCCATCACGGACAGAAAAAGAGCTCCTGTTCTGTGCCCTTGCTGGCAGGTTCCTTACAGCTAATGCATTAACCTCTGAATAAACAAACGACTAAGAAAGGCCCTTTCCTAACCTAGTGAAGTACAAACACAGGCTACATTCTTCTGATTATAAAACCACAAATGCAGGACACACTCCTGGGAATGGGCTCGATATGTTTTCTCTTTGATTCCAACCTCTTGGGAAGATTAAACAGTGTCATTGCCAGGTTAATACATAATGACCTCAATGTCTCGAAACATTACTGCATTGCAAATAAGCCTGACATTTACATATTTCTCAGTTGCCCAAGGGGAGAGAAGACACGTTTCAGGTGCCTGCACTGGGAGCATGCTGAAGGCAGCAGTGCAGCGCCGTGCATGGAAGCAAGGGGCTCGGCACAACATTAATGGATGGGGGAAGGAGGGTGGCTCCCTAATGAGCCAGCCCGGAACCCTCTGGCCAGACCGGGAAGCAGCTGTCAATCAGCAGCGTGCTAAAATCAATCCCCCTGAGCTGAGCTGAGCTCTACCTCTGCCAAAGGAGGCCCTGGGGAAAAGAGTTGTCTTCCATCTCCTCCTGCTCGGGCTGCCACCGAGGAGCAGCAGCCCAGCTCGCTTCCTGAGTTCTGAGGACGGGCTGGGTGGCCTGAAAGGCCATGTGCCCGTGGAGCCATCGGTTCCTGGTGGCAGGGGCAGAGACCGAAAGCTGCGGAGGGGTCTGCAGATGTGTCCCTCTGGCTGCGGCTGCTCTGCAAGCCCAGAAGCACAGTGGTGTAGGGAACAGGAGAGGGGATGAGGAGCAGCTGGGGGAAGCTCAGGGTAGGAAGGCACTGCTAAAGGCTGTGCTGCACCGTGGTGCCTCTCTCTCTTCGCACTCTGAAGCAACACCAGCCACTTTCAGGCTGGGGAAAACCCAACTGAGACTAAAGTCATCATCCTACACTTCCCTGTAGATGGTTAGACTCTAGCCCACAGCCCCGTGCTTTCCAAAGCCCAACGCTACCTCTGAAGATGAACTTTTCTCTTACAGGCTTGTCTCTGGCCGTATGGTGACGCCTTCTTTCCATGATATAAAACACTGTGCTCTTCCCGTGGGCTGTTTTCCCTTGCTCCTCCCATGCCAAGCCCAGAGGCATGGCTGGATCCTGGCAGACCTTCTGCATTCCCCAAAGCAGCCCTGTGGGCCACCCCTGCCGAGGCTGGGCAGGGTGATGCCGAAGGACCACGCTTTGCTAGCTGCCAGACACTAACCACAGGGCAGGGGCTCTGTCAAGGAGCTGGATGCTGGTGATTTAGAAGCACTCAAGAGGATAAATTTTATCAGTCACAAGGCTACCAAGTCCCCTTCATGGTCAGAAGACCAGGCGCTAGACTTTTTTTGTCCCTGCAAGGGTTTTATTGCCCTCCCTGCAGGGTTTTTATTGCCCTTTCAGAGGCAGGCTGTTGTGGGCTGGTGCAGCACCTCCCCCTGGGCCAAGTTATTCCCTCTCAAATCCACAGGGTTATCTCTCCTTCGAAACACCCTTGTGCGGCCACTCCTCCCCCTCATCCAGCCCCTAGACCTGCATGTCAGGGTGTCACAACCCAGCCACAGACAAGGAGTGAGGGGAGGAAGGCTCCTAGGGCGCCCGCCCGCCCCTCACACGGAGGGGATGGGGACGTGGGCCCAGGCCGCGCCTGAGTGGAGTTACAGCGTATGAACCTGATGACAGAGAACTGAACTCCAGCTCTCCCCGCAGCCAATAAATCTCGCGGTGGTCTAATTTTGCTAGGAATGACGCCTGAGGGAAGGCCTGTGTGGTCCAGAAAAAGCAAAGCAAAGCAAAGTATGGTTAAAAACCCCTAATTCTTCTTATCAGCCCCCCTCCCCTCAGCGAGGCAGCACCTTCCAGCACCTTCTGTGGGGACTGGGCTTATATAGGCCATGCCAGCCAATCAGGGGGCAGGATGTGAGTCACGTGACGGGTTTGACAGCTGTCTGCCATGACGGTTGGGTGGTGCAGGGCTGGGCCCGGGCCTGGATCGGGATCGGGATCGGGACTGGGATCGGGATTGCGATCGGGATTGGGATCGGGATCGGGATCGGGACTGGGATCGGGATCAGGATTGCGATCGGGATTGGGATCGGGATCGGGACTGGGATCGGGATCGGGATTGGGATCGGGACTGGGATCGGGATCGGGATTGCGATCGGGATTGGGATCGGGATCGGGCTCGGGACTGGGATCATAGCTGGGCCGCAGCAGCCTGCTGGCAGCCACCCTCCTGCCCCAGGACGAGCTCAGCGCTTCTCCTAGGCCGTGTGCTCCCAGCCTGGGCCTCCTCTCCTGTTCCGTAGTGCCAAATTCGGGTGGTTTGAGGGCTGAGGTTTTTGTGAGGTCAGCTGGGAGCTCGGAGCGCTGCTCCCTGCTTGGAGAGAGTGGGTTCACGGCAGTTCCTGGGGCCTGGCACCGACCACTTGTAAGGGGCATGTATCTCCATCATCTGGTTTTGATCTCCCTGCGGTTTGGGAGTGCCTGTGACTCTGGCGCGGTTGCTGCCAGGACTGGGAAGGGGCTCCCTGGAAGCGCAGAGGGAAGGGTCCTGGCTGCCTGTCACCCAGCAGCGAGCAGAGCTCCAGCCCTCGCTGCAGGGGCCTTGCTGGGACTTTCCACAGCCAAAGGGCTTTGCCTTGTCGGCAGTGTGGGAGCATGGAGAAGGAGAGCATGCGGCGAGGCTCCTTCCCCTGTGCATCATAACAAGACGTTAATTTGAGGTTTCTGCAGGAGACAAAGGGGGAGTTGTAGCTGTTTCATTCGGGGGTGGGAGCAGGCACTGCATCCAGGAAGCACCCTCCCCTGGGAGATAAGGGAGACCTGGCCACCCACAGCCCAGGCTCGCCAGGAATCCAGGCTTCCATATGTACAAAGCTGGTGCCAGAATTGTCGTTCCCATCGTCAGCAGGGCCCCCCTGCCCCCCCGCCACCTTCTCTGCCTTCTCCCTCCTCCTCTTCCCTCTCTATAACCAGCTGACATTTTTCACAACCAGGAAACAATCAAACAACCTCTTCAGCTGCTTCGGCTCCTCCTCCTCCTCCTCAACACCGCCATCTCCCCCTGTAAAGGATGCTGTCAGTATTCCCAAAGCCTGACGTGCTGTGTAGTGCAAAACTGTTATTCCAGCCTCCCAGTGGGGAATACCCTCTGGGCTGCAAATACCTGTGTTGCCTTAAGTAAATAATCACACAAGATAAAATATCCATCTTGATGATAAAATGGAGGGAGGGGAAGCAAGAATGCAGACCTTGTGTGTAGCAGACAGCAGCGCCTGCATCAAAATCATGGGTACTGAGGTGGCTGGCCGTTCCATTCTGCGCCTGCCCTCTCTCCTGTGGGTGATGCTGGTATCTGCAGGAGGGCAAATAAATGCAGAGGGGTCTGGGGAGGGAACGGGGCGGCGG
>NW_020799100.1:22700433-22705224 GCF_003259725.1 Athene cunicularia | reverse complement strand
GGGGGGGGGGAGCGTTGCATTTGGCTTTTTAAAATAGCTTTCAGAAAGAGTGTGACTGGGGAATATATTTAGTGCAACTCACCTGCTCTCGTTGGGAATGGCTTGGAAACCAGCCAGCTCCAGTCTAGCAGGGGAGCGAGGAAGAGGAAGGCGGATGAGCCCGGTGGAGGGAGAGCTGTTCCTAACGGTCTGGGGGACTTTCTGTGCCACTGTGGGTGCTAGTGGATGCTGGACCCTTCAGAAAAGCTGACTCCCACTGACACACCACATGGAGGGAAACCCAGCTCCTGTGGAAAGCCCGCTCCCCTCTGCCACTTTCCCAGGGCCACTGAGCAAGTTTATGCTGGAGCCAGGCTTTGATCCCCAGTGTCCTGGCTTGCTGCCTGTGTGCTCTAACCACTAGACTGCAGTGCTGCCGCTTCCCCTGCAATCAGGTCTCTGACATTTTACTGCTCACCTGTTTGGGAGACTTCACACGTTCAGCTTCGAGGCTTATAAACCTACTGAGAAAAGAGAGGAAGGGAAAAGGTGAAGGAGGAGTTCAGCCAAGAGTGAAATACTGGGGAGGTGTTGGAGCCTTGGGCCAGACCTTGCCAAGGTTACCCAAGCCCATCCCAGACCACGGCACGTAGTTTGCCCATGCCAGGATCACAGGACAGGAGGTCTTGGGTCACTTGTGGGGCACTTGGGGTGTCCAGGAGGACTGGTGAGAGGCAAGCAAAAGATCATGCCAGGCACAGGTAGGCCTGAGGGACATCTTGCTGCTGCGCTTAAGATTGTGAACTGGAGGTTGAATCAGGGCTGAGAGTCTCCTGGATTCATTTCTCAGTCATTTATTCAGATATAATTGCCTGTCTGCCTGTCTTAAAGCTAATGACTGGATGTGAAGATTTCCAGTTAGGGTTTGTGAGAAGGTAATTACATTGCAATCTCACTGTATGACTATTCCTCGAATGAAGATAAACTTGTTTGAGTAGGTCTGCACATCGCAGGAATCAGTTGTATTACAGAGCCCAGACATGGCAGGGGAGATAAGGAATGTTTTTGCTGCTGCTTTTTTATCTGCTGACCTATTAAAAGCTTTTCTGTCTGAAGGGGGTGAGGACCAACCAAAGGGGTTAATCCCACAGCTCCTCACCCCTGATGAACGTGATTTAAGTCTCCTGTTGAGACTTGATCACTTGGTTGGGGTTTAGTGGGTGCTCTTAACTTCCCTTCTGGTAGGCGTTACTTTGTTTTGTTAAGATGCCCAGAGCTGAGCTCCAGTTCCATGAGACCGACTGATTTTACCCAAGAGGGACCCTGAGATGCTGTGAAGGGTATTGCGGATCCGGACAGAAATCCAGCTGAGGCCTAGGGAGAAAACCCTGACCTGGGGAAGGAGGGAGGGGGCTGCGACACAGCACGAAGCAGCAGGATCAGGGGAGCAGCAGGCTAGTGCTGCGAGTTTTTTGCTGCGGGCAGAGCTGTGTATCGGCTGCTGGCGGGGGTGGTCCCACGCAGCATCTCGGTGGTCTGTGCAGAAGCAAAGCACGCCGTCCCTCTGGGTGCAGTCCGTCTCTGGCCAGCGTTATCAGAGCCTGCAGATGCAGAGAAATTCTCCCAGCTATTACAGGGCAAATCAACACGGAGCGTCCGCTCTAAGCATCACCAAGGAGCTAGTGAACTCCAGCAGCAAGACATCCTTCCAGGCCTGATCAGGTGCAAGTGTGATGGATGGATAAAACCCTCTTCCATGTTCAGGAGGCCCTCGCTTTTTCCAGCACTGTAGCATGACAGAGAGAAAACAGAACCAAGCTTCTCCCTCCGCCCGAGTGCTGGGTAGGCCTGGCATATAAGCATCATTTGAGATTGCATCATTTACCAGCAGTCTGGTCACTGGGGCCACTTCGGGGCAGTCGCGGCCCTAGTGTGGCTCCTCACAGCGCCGTGGGGGTGCTGGCTGTCCCGTGGGGAAGGAGGAGGTACCTCTGCTCTCTGCAGGCTTCTCCTGTTCTGTTCCTTTAAAGCTCTCGCCCTTCCTCGAAGCACAAGCCAATGCACTGAGATCATCTCTCGGTCCCATCTAGCTGTTAAACCCCCTCAAATCTTTCTTGCTCAGCAGCACTTCATATAAATCCAGTAATGTGCATATCACTTTGGCTGCCAACTGCTTTTGGGTCAGGAGGGAGGGGGCTGCGTGGGGGTTATTATTACAGTCACTGTTCCATTTCCCTGGGGGATCCCAGGAAACCGCAGGCTGCCAGCAAACGTCTGGAGGATGGAGGCATGTTGGGGACCCCTGGGAGTCAGCTGGCAAATTTGATGCACTGGGTATGGATTAACAACCCATTAGGGCAGGGGTTTGGGGCTGCATTAAACAAATCCTTCCCCTCAGCCTTTGCAAACGCGAGTGATTGTTGCCTTAAGGCAACGCAGGAGCAAGACAACTTCAGCACAGGGATGGTGCTTAAGCATCAGGCTCGCACCATTAAATATCAGTGAGGGCTTAAGGGCATCGCACAGCACTTCCCCAAGGGAGATGAATGACTTCCTGGGATGAACCCAACTGGCCCACTCTCTGTTGCATTTGCTTGATGTTGACTCGGCCAAAAGAGCACTCTTTGGCATGAATAAAACATGCTTCTTGAGTAGCAGCAGCAACTAGTTTGTCAGGAAAGAGCCCCTGACTATGACAGGGCAAAATGTGCAAACCTGTCTTTCAAGAGATCACTGTCTGAGCGGCTTTCGGGAGCAGTGTAATCACATTTACCCCCTTTCCTGCTGCGGCAGGGAATTTATCCTGGTGGACAAGGAAAGACTCTTCTTATCTGATTTTTCTCTGTTCTGCAGCAATCATCCAGAATTGGTGGCAAAACCCACCCTGGGGAGAGGTATTTTGCCCCTGAGGGCCATTAGATCCCCTGTGGGGTCGTGACCTGTTTGTTGGAGGTCCTGGAAAGGTGACTGAGAAATGCATATTGCAATTCGTGATACAGGATTCACCAGCTCTATCCTTTCCACCAGGGAAAACAGAAAACAGAAAAGATCTGAAAATTGAAAAGATCTGAAAGATTCTGCTTTAAGCACAGAGGCTTCTCGCTACGGAGTCCAGCTCCGCCACTGGCTTCCAGCGTTAAATTGGGGTGAGTCACGTACCTGCTCTGTACTTCAGTTTGCCCACACATCTGCGTCCTGGAGCGTAACTCACAACTTGCGTGTCTCAAATGCTTTGGGGCTTTCATGTGGAGAGTTTTGAAATGGGAAAAATTCACTGTTACCAGCTATTTGGATGCAGATTGGCAGCACATTGAATCCAGTTCATAGTTCCTTGAATTAGAGGGATACGTTGTGCTGGGATGGAAAAAAAAAGAGCAGGAGGAAACTGAAAAGAGTGGAGTACTCAGACATACACCTAGCATCAAGGTCTTCAAATCAACCCTGCTGACATGGGGCTACAAGCCATAAAGAAAATTCTAATGAAATATTTGCCTCCTTGGAAACACTGTTTTATCCAAAATAAAGCCTTTGCAAGAAGAAAAGTTTAATTTACAGATCAAACAAAAATAGTCCTAATGAAGCGGTGCGGCACAGCTGGAAATTTCCGATCTGATTTGTCGAAATGAATATTAGTATTCTCTTTGTATTTGTAACCTCATCACTTCAAATGCGTTTTATTACAATATTGCAATAAAAGAAGGTCGCTATGAAAAGCCGCTTTTTGAAAAGCAAGCTGTTTGAAAGTACTTTTGTAAATCAGAGGTATCCCTGGGAAAACTAATTCCAAACACTCTGAGTTTTCTGAAACCTGAAAAACGTCACCACAGTGCTGAGTGATGTCTTTGGGAGGGGCTGGGAGAGTGGCAGCGCAAACTATAAATCCTAAAGAAAAGGGGAAATCTTCCTACCTGGGAAGTGAAAGTCCAGGTTTTGTTTTCTAGGGTAAACGTTGGCTTCTCCACCATCGTGCCTCTTCAAGGAGAGGGCAAACATCTGTCTGTGATAGCAGGGAATGGGTGATTCTGTCCAGTGGCGGGGCTGCAGGGAGGGGGGGGGTCCCTTTCAGTACCGGTTGCTCTCAGTCTGTTACTCTGATGCCCCTTTTCCCAGGAAAATGATGGTGTGTCCTGGCTGAGAGCCAGGCACCCAGTCCTGCCTGCACTGCTCCTGGGCTACCGGGTGAGACTGGGAGGCTTGTGCCTCGGTCTTCGGCGCCCGGCTTCCCAGATGGGCTTTGTGTGATGTGCAAAGGGGTTAAATTCTGAAAAAGTTTTAATGTCACTGAGCAGTCAGCTGAGGAAAGACTCGATCGAAGCATAAACAAATTCTAAGTGACTGAATCAGGAGAGTGACACAAACTAACCCACCCCTTCAAATGCCTGTGACCACAAACCACATCACTGCAGAAAAGGAGAGACACTTTCCTTTTCTTGTTCTAAGTCATAAAAATTACTTACCAAGGTGACAAATTTATGACCGCAGTAATTACATGATTACTTTATTATGTGCCACCAGTGTGAGAAAATATATATTTAAAAGTCACTTAAGTCCAAACCAAAAGGGCCAGCAAAGAATTATTGGAGGCAGTAAATAAACATGACATGTACAATTATTTACTTGGTTGGAAGCTAGAATTTCAGACTGCACACCAGCAGTCATGTTCAAAGGCTTTAAGTGGTGGTGGCAGCAGGTTGGGCTGGGACCTGCCTGTCCCCGCTGCTGGCCGGGTGGGGGGAAATGGAGCTTCTGGGCCAGCGGGTGGTGGGACCTGACAGCATCAGCCTGGTCTGGCTGTGAACTCTCCGGACAAAT
>NW_020799100.1:22682665-22700383 GCF_003259725.1 Athene cunicularia | reverse complement strand
GGGGGGGGGGGATGTTCACTTTTTTTCTAATTTACTGCTAAGATACGTAATCAGGTTTTCTGAGTGCGTCCTTTAGAAGATGAGGGTTTCTCAGAGACCTTATACATAAAGTTTACCTCTACTGAACCTCTTCGTGAGGGGAAACCAAGACCTCATCTCTGATGCAGGAAGGAATAAGTATAAAAATAATGACATCAGTAGCCTCTGCAAGGATATTAGGCCAGACCAGTCCGGTATTTCTCTCATTCTTTGGGCGGGTGAGCAGTGAGTGAGCTAGCACCGGTTTCTGCTCTTCACACCTGCACGGTGCCCTGCTGCCCAGGTTCGCAGCACTGCCGGGGAAGGTTTCAATCTTCCCCCTGCCAAAACCTGCCTTCTCTCAGAGACAAACAGCCTCCTGGAAACACTCCTCGTCCTGCTGGTGAAGTTGATTCCTAAACCTCGCATTAACATGCGTCCAAGTCTATCACTTGAGCTTAAACTAAGCCGACAGATTCTGTCTTCAATATATGTGCAAAGGCTTTGATTTCAAAAGAGCGGCTCAGTGTGTGTCTAGATGGGCAGAGCATGGAGAAGTTCACAGTGATGTCGTGGTGAAGATGCAGACTGTTGGGCTGCTAGATCTTTTTATTGCCCTTTTATGGTGGTTTCACATGGCATTCTTTTCTTTTCTTTTTTTTTTTTTCTTTTTTCTTTTTTTAAGGGGATTTGGTTCTTTTGTGGGTTAACTTGACTCTGGGTAAGGGTGCGGATGCTCTCAGCTGTCTGATGCTGTGGTGCCGCAGGTCCCAGCCTCGCAAATGCACAATGTCCAGTCACGGCCAGGCAGAGCTGGGAGCAGAAAGGAGCTCAGGGTGGCAAAATCCAGGGAGAAGGCTGTGGGAAGCTTTAATTACCAAGATTGTCCCAGGAGGTCCCAAGTGCCCCACTTACTAATTGCTAATAAATGTTCATGCTGAGTAGCTTTTATTTTTCCAGCGAGATGGAATAACAGGGAAAATATGTGAAAGTCCCTGGACTTCAAGAGTGTGTTTTTCTTTCATTTATATTTACCTAATTACGCTGTCATAGACTGCTGAAAATTATACCCTCAACCCCCTTCCCCCACCCAAAAATGACCAAATAAACAGAGCGACTCCGACAGTGCCAGACAACACAGTCGAGAGTAGGGAGAGATGGAAGGGCTGGTTCTGGCAAGCCCGCGCCTCCGAGCAGGGGCCCTGGGGTCAGCGACCGGCACCCAGCCCCAGAGCTCCCAGCCCAGTGCCCCTTTCCGTTAGCAGTGCAGATCTGCTCCACTCCTGGAGGAACTCGTGGAGAAAAGTGAGAATGGAGAAGGTAAACCAAGGGATTTATTTGGGCTTGGCCGCGCTCTCCGGATGGTACCTTGGCTGTTCCCGCCGAGCCCCCTGACAGCATGCCACACAGTGATGCTCTTGCAGAGATTCTAGATAGGCCGGTCCTAACACCAAAGGTCTCACCTGGGAAGTCGCAGCCCACAGCACCACCGTTAATATCGAGGCCCAGTGACACGGGACAGACTGAGCCCAGGGAAGCTGGGATGCTCTCTGAGTCTGAGTGACACCCCAGCTGTGTGGGGGGTGCCAGCCCTGCTCCGCTGCTGTGTGGTGTTAGTTTGGCAGGAGAACGAGCTCGGGCAGGTCTCCGTACACCCGCCACGGTTTAACCTAAGGTTTTCTCTCCATTCAGGTGTGCCTTCTCCATCAGCGAGTCAGAGCGAAACCCTCAGATGAGGAGGATAATTTTATCAGATTCCGGGTAAGCAGCTCACTCGCCTGTGAGCAACAGCTGAGTCTCAGGCTGGATCCCAGGCTCTTCTGTGATTGATGTGCTTCTAATTTGACTAGACTGCAGAGGAGTAATTAAAATGATTCTGTCCAATTAAGCTTTGGACTGAGGGGGTCAGGCTTCAAGTGGCAGAGGAGGGAGAGCTCAGGCAAAATCATCGTTTGCTGGGTTTGTACCGACTTTGTGCAAGCTCTCGGTGGGACACCGGGCAGCTCAGTCACACGGATATTTTTTGCTCAAGGAGAACACAAGAGAAAGAAGCAGACGTGGAGATGGTTGTGGTCTGTGCCACACAGGATTCGGTAAAACTGGGAGAGAAGAGAGCAGAACTCAGCGCAGAGCTCCCCGTCACAGGGCTGCGGTGCCTACGATGAGACCACACAGTACTCAGATGAGAATGGAAGTGGCCCGATTTTGGCTTGTTTAAATTATTGCTGTCTCCATGTGTACTCTAGCAAGGCCTGGTTTATAGTGAGCCTAAACCAACAACATAACTGTAATTACAACCTAAACTAATCAGCGGGGGAAATGGCTGTTCCTTTATTGCTGTGTCTGCAGAATCCATTTTTAGTCTGTTGTGCTGAGACAATGAACTCCATAAAACAGCTCTACTGTACCGGCTGCCTGGGCCGTGGTGGCTGCAGCGCCGGCGGGTGACTGTGCTGTGGCAGGTGGGGACGCCGGTCAGTTCAGTTTTCGGCTCCGAAAGCACAAGCAGGGGCTTGGTCCTGCATATCCCGTCCCCTGAGAGACATCAATCTTTTTCCAGCAGACCTGGTGCAAGTGAGTTGGTGGAACACTGACCACAAGTAAGGCACGTCCTCTCCCAGCAGGGTAGGGATCTCCTGGAGACGGGTGTGCGCTAGCACGGGTGAGGATGGACACTGTCTCCTCAAGGGCCGTGCCCTGCGGAGGATGCCATGCTCCAGTCTGATTTTCCTCCTGCTTTGCAAAGAACACGACAGGGCAAACCTCTGGTTTAAACAGAGCCTGGGGTGACAGGAGAATGCGAAACCCCCATCCTGACCAAGATTTTCCTGTGTTAATTGGGTACAAAATAATGGGTTTACTCCTCTGTAGTGTGGATGGACCTCAGTTCCAGCCCAGGAGACCGATTTCCATGCACAAACATAGCCTAAGGTCTCAGGATTTCCTCTCTTTATTGCAGCTCTGGCTAATTTTGTTCTTGAGATAGAAACTGATGGAGAAAGGAAATGTTAAATTTGTGTGGGAGGTGACTAGGGCCTGTTCAGAACTGGGCTGAGGGGTTTGAAGGTAAAGCCATAATTGCTGCTCCAGTGATAACGAGAAAGCGTAAGCACATCACACCGACTTCAAACCCAGCCAATAATTAAGCTTGTTCTAAAGAAGCTTCATTTCATCTAATCTACTTTGTGGCCTTTATCTTGCCAAGACCGGGATGGCTGCAGCCCACCTCGGTACTATATATATTCATTTTTTGCTGTGACAGATTTCACAGGTGACAGCGACCGAAGCGGCCGTGCAGGTGGGCTGGAAGGGGGGGTTGCAGATTCTGCCGCCTTGCCGGTGCACCGCCGGCTTGTCCTGAGAAGGACTTTTTTCACTTGATGAGCCGGCAACAGAACCATCTCCTCCTGTTCAGCGTGGAATATGCAATTTGCATTTCTAGTTTGAGATAAGTCAGCATCTGTCTAAGTAATTGTAGGATTTTCTTCAACGCAACTAAGAATCTCTGTGAGCATCGCCAGGTGTTGTCTCCCCACAGCCGGGTGAGGTGGGGAACCCTGTTATTCTGCCGAAGACCATGTGTAGCCGCGGGTGCATCGTGTGGGTGCAACCCCTCACCCACCCCGCCGTGCCTGCGGGCGCACTTGGGCTGCATGTCTGGAGCGGGGGAGCCCTCCCTGGTCCCCCAGCACAGGCACAGCCCTCCTGGCAAGCCCCTGCCTCTCTCCCCAGCGCCACGGGGCTGCTCGAACTCGCTTTTCAAACCCATCCAAGGGGTTGTTGAGGGTGACCTGGCTGCACAGATCTGCTGAAATGGCCTCATCTGTAGGAAAAAATTCACCTGGGGAGCGTTCCAGGTGTCACCTGGGGCTTTGCACAGCATTCTCAGCTGGGATGGAGCTCCTCCAGGGAGGACGTGAGGGTCTCAGCAGCTCTCTGGGAGCTGTCATTGCCAAGGGAAGGTGCTGCCCCTCAGCCGCTGGGACTTGGATACTGCCAGCACATCCAGTGTTATCCTGCACATTCTAAATAACGTTTAAGTCAGCAGAGTGTGTGGTACAGTAACCACAACTGTGTGTATTGCACAGGTCTATAAATATAAATGTGTGTACACACATATATAAAGAGAGAGAGAATAGACTCAGTGAGGAAGAGTCCAACCAGCAGCCGGATCACAGTTAAAATCCAGTATATTGAAATCGATTTAAACCACCAAGCGCAACAGGAGGTATGATAAATAAAACAGCTAGCTATCGCAGCCCCTCTTGAATGGAGCTTTAGGAAACCTCACCCGGGTTCCTTTATGCCTGTGTGCCACGCAGCTTACGAGACGTACGTTTGTCTCTGAGAAGCCTCGGTATTTTTTCCACGTGCTCCGAAGCAGCGCTGGGGTGCAGCGCCGCAGAAGCAGGCCTGGCACCGTATTGGATTACTAAAGCATTCCAGCCCCATTCTCACCCAGAGAAATGGTCTGGTTCCCTGAAAAATTAAAACCACTTCATTTTATTTCTCCTCTAACGATCCCCCGTCTGCCCCCCTCTGCCTGGCTGGGCTCTGCCGCGGGGACGTGCGGGTTTGCAATATTGCTGCCGATTATCCATGCTCGCTAATGACACAATAGGCAAATTACACGTCTCCCTTCCTAATGAATCGGGATGGATGGTGACGGCGAGCTACAAGCGCAAAAGCAGCGAGAACCTGTCAGGGTTACTAGACCACTGCTGTCCTCAGGACAACGTAACGTGGCAGCGACCTGCGGCCCTTCGGGTGACCCGGTGACACCTGACATCGTTTTTCAGGCACTGACAGTTTCCGAGGCCTCATTCCGCTCCTTTCCCCTTTCCCTCTCCCTTCCCCTCCCCACCAAACCCCACGTTCCCGCTTCAGCGCTCCGCTACATGAAGGTGCTGAGCAGACTTTGCTGCAGAGCTATTAAGTTCTTTTAGTTTCCCTGTGGATCCTATTAGTCAAAGAATTTTTCTCCTTTTTCAGGGCTCTTTTTTATTATTTTAAATGAATACACCTCAAAATATGTATATATATACTTTTGCTTTGAGATGAAATTTCGGAGTTGGAGCTGTTCACACACGCTTCTGCCTCTTTCTACCTCAAACATTTTTTAATATACATGCATGTATGAAAAATCAGTTACTGAATCAAATCCCCTTTGTGCACTAAGATCCCCGAGCAGATTCAGCTCTGCGGCTCCTTTCCCAGCACCAGAAGTGAGCTGACCCCTCACCCATCGTTCTCCTACAGCCCTACGCGTCATTACACTGGCCCTCCCCATCGCATCTCCTTCCTCATGCCGCAGCACTCAAGTCTCTCCAAGTTTCTCCGTTCTCTGCCCTCTTGTGTGTCCCCTCTCCTCTGCAGCCCCAGTTTCCCTCCTGCTCCTCCCTTCGTGGGCTGCTGAGGCTTTGTGGCGCAGGCAGGGCTTTGCGTTCAGGCTGACTGCTGCTGCCTATCCACCCACAAGAAAGATTTGGTTGTGGTGGCTTCACAAAGCTCTCTTTCATTTTCAAGCAGCAGAGGGAGGCTGCACTTGTGGATCTGTCTGGCAAGCCGCTCCAGAAGGCGTTTGTAAGAGGCAGACACATTGCCAAGAATCTCATTATACATCCTGATTCACGGCGTGGTCCAGCCCTGAGGAGGATGCTCTCCAAGCAGCCACCCCATAGACCGCTTGTCGGGATCTTGGAGCTGAAGGAGATGCTTCTGCAGGGCTAGAGTGGACGACAGGGACCTCGGAGCTCCGTGGAGAAGCTTCCACTCCTTGGCCAGACTCACAAACCTCTGGGCAGAGAAAACCCATTGCCCAAGGAAGGCAGAGAAGAGCTCTGGGAGGGGAGTGGGGGCAGGATGGAGAATCCGCCCCAGGCTTTGTGCACCGCTCGGAGCAGGCTGGGAGAGGACTGCAGGAGTTCAGCCAAGGCAGACACCCAGACGGGGCAGCCATCATCAGTAAAACTCACAGCTCAGTCTCTCTGTCTTGATTTAAAGAATTTCCACATGGCCAAGAGCTGAAGTACAGAATTGCTCTCCCATGAACGCAGCTACTAGCAGCCTGGCCGGGTCCTCTAAGGGGTTAACGCCAGGTTACACTCCGAGATCCATCTCTGTTTCAATGCTTCATTAAGAATTTTGTGGTGAAACAAAGCAAAACCATCCAAGTTTGGTGACAATTTTCCCACAGTCATAGGCTGCTCTGATTCATTTGCACCCACAGATTTGAGTGGTAATGGCCTGACCACAGAACATTTCCTGGGGATTAATCACGGCTGGGAAAGGGCTGCAATGCCGAACTGTACTCCAGGTGCCCCCAGCTTCTCCTTCTTTGTCAAGAATTAGCCGCTGGTGAGGTCACTCCTGCTCTGACTTCGCTGGTGCAATTATAAACCAATACATGCTAATTAGCAGCAGTGTTCAGACATCAAGGTGCCATGTTCACAATAAAATCTCATCTCCTGCCCGGGCTCAGGCTGCCTCCGCTCCTGCCCTGTCATGCCCAGCCATATGCTGTTTGCAGACTGTGTATGCCCTTGGCACTGGCAGGCACGAGCGTCCTCAGGGAACTCCCTTACTTGCTCCCCTTCTCTCCCTGTCCCTCTCTTTTTGCTCCGCAACACCTGGGCACCGAGGTGACTGATGGATTGATGGATAGATCAGGTGGTTTTTTCCTTCTGAAGCCTGCAGAATATCCCCTGGTTTCAGACACCCCGCTTTCCTTCCAATGAAATGAGTCAAGCCTGGAAAATAGAGTCCCAGGACATCATTCAAGCAAAAGCCTTTTTTCCGTGCATGAACAAGAAATTCCTGGTCAGAGCCGGTGTGGGAAGGGGTGGCTCCTCCAAGGGGTGGTTCCCCTCGCCTGGCTGGGCTGGGGCTGGCTCAGGGCAAATCCTGGCTCTGCCGGAGCCCCCCTGCGACACTCCCTGCATGGGAGTGAAGGTGTTCAGGGCAGGTGCCTCCATCCCTGTTTGCCAGAGACAGCAGGGATGGTTTTTCCCCCGGCACAGAGGAAAGCTTTGGGGCCAGCCCATGGGCTCTGCATAGACTGAGCAAGACGGAAGATGTTTAGTCTCTGGTTCCTCAGCACTGCAGGTTGAGAGATCTCCCTCCACACCTCGCAGGCCTGCTTCCTTTCAGAGACCCTGCGAGACGGTGTCTCCCTCCTGAGAGGCTGGTTGAGCTCCACTACCAGCTCCCCAGCCCGCCGCTGTGCCCCTCCTTGAGCTTCACCTTGGCCAGGCAGCTGGGGCCCCCTTTTCCGGCTGCAACTCGGAATGTGTTTCTCCAGCTCAGGGAAATATTCATCCAGGTTCCAGTCTGGTTCATAATGGAAAGAGCAGCCACTGGCCAAAGAGCTCTCCATGGCCCCTGGGCTCTGCAGTCACCTCCACCCGGGCGGGTGGGCACAGGTGCTCTGGGGCTATGGGAAGCCTTATGGGGCCAGGTTCACCACGCTGCCTTTTTCTGCCTCCAACTGGATGCAACACGCAGAAATAACCCGAGAAAGGGTATCTCTGAGCTTCTTTCAGGCTCCTATTATAATATAAAAATGCCAGGGAAAAAAAAAAAAAAAAAAAAAAGCAGATTTCTGCAGGTTTCCAGCCTGCCGCAGCGGAGCACCAGCCGCCGCAGACAATGGCCCCATCGCCGCCTTGGCTGGGGCCGGCGCTGGTTGGGGTTCCCCACTGCTGTTCCCATTCCTCGTGCCACATGTCTGCAGCTGGCTGCCGGCCACCGCGTCTGCGGGGAATGAATGCAGCTGAGTTTCCTACCCTGGCTCTGCCAAATATCTCGGGGAGGGGGGAGCTGACGAATCCCCCTCTTCCTCACCCTCCAGACCAAGAGCTGACCCTGCCTGTCTGCTGCAGGAACGTGCAGGCTGCAAGATGGAGGAGGCTTTTTTGAGTGTAATTGCTCTGCTTTCCTGCTCGTTTTATCCTGGTGTGTACAGCCTAGAATTAAACATCTGCCTTTCAAAGACTCCTTCTCATTGTCTAGAAGATTCCCCGGTGCTGTGTCCCCTTTTAATTTCCTCCGGCAGCGGGGCCTCCAATCACCCTTTCAATTTCCAAGGCATCCCGGCACACCGGTACTTGCATGCACCTCTTGTATCATGTTTTTGAAGTTGATATTCCATCTCCCTGCATGATGAAATCTTTTATTTCTGATTAAAGCCGTGAAAGAAACAGTTTTCTGCCTGGTGAAAATTCAGATTTAAAAAAAAAAAAAAAAATCTACATTGGTCTAAAAAGTAAAAATATCCTTTTCATTGACCGAAGTAAAGGAAAACAGCATCGGTACAGGTTGGTCCCAACTTTTCATCTCCGCTGCAACCTTTGCCTTTCCTCTTTCCACTTTTTTGTTATGACTCGCGTATTTTTGAAAACATAAGCCCGTGTTTAGTGGGAAGACAAGGAAATTTTCATTTTTGAAGTAGCAGAAGAAAATCCTCCTGGCAAATTCCAAATTATTTTTTTTTTCCCCCAACTTCTGGAATTGAAATATATCCTCAAAATCCATCCAAAGGGAAGGAAGGAAGTAAGGAAGGAAGGAAGGAAGGAAGGAAGGAAGGAAGGAAGGAAAGGAATGTTCCTGTTTTGCTTGAGCAAAACCAAGAATCACTATTAAATTCCCAGATAGCATCACATCACTCAGAGTATCAATTATTGACACCTCAGCAGACAGCACCCTCCTGCTTTGCGCATTCTTAATGGTACAAACTTCTCTGGGAACAATAGGACTAAAAGGGAAAGAGGAAAGGACAAATTAAAAAAGCATGCTGTGAGCTTAAACGAAAGGCTTGACACTGTCAGCGCAGCCCATATGGAAAAAATAGACCTTTTCCATGGCATGGCAACATGTTTCTTCATAAAGGGGGTTGCACACACATGTAAAATATATGTGCGGATGAGGAAAGTGCATGTGTAATAGATACTGCATCACTGCAGTGCCAGGTAGTTTCAAGATTACGAAAACGGGGCAATTTGGTGCAGATATTTTATAGACTGTTGCTTCAAATAGCTTAAATATATTGTGTAAAAGAAGATAGCCAAGGCAGTAATGTTTGCAGCCAATCTTGTTAAGGTAATGACGAGGGTAACTGAATCTGTAGGCTTTGAGGGGTAAGCAGTTTGTCAGGGGGTCAAAAAGGGGGTGGATTTTCCACCGCTGCTGGCTCGGGCGGCCGCATGAGTTACGGGGTGGGGATGGTTGGCTCTGGCGGGGTTGCCAGCGCTGGCCCCGCTGAGCAGTAGGACCGTCGGAGCCACAGTGGTCCCCCGGGACGTTTCTGCTGGCCAGCACAGAGCCGTCCACCCACCGTCCCTGCTTGCCAAGCCATTTGTCTGTCCCCAGCAGCAACCGGGAGCCAGCGCCTGGGGCAAAGCAAAGTAAAACCCTAAAGCACCCACTCAGGCACTCGCTGTCTGGGTACGAAACAGGGTGAGAAAACCTCCCCCAAGTTTTTGCAGCACCCACCCCATCACCGGCTCTCCCCGTCAGGTTTCTTGACCCAGGTGACCACAAGGCAGCGTTTGCAACTTCTGGGTTTAATATACATATTTATAGTACATGTGCATTTACTTAACAGGTCTGGCCCAAACAGCCAGCATTTGCCAAAAAGAAACAATCATCCTTCATTTCACAGCTGTGACATCATAAGGTCATATTTCACGGATATGATGTCACTACTGCGCAATATGACTTTCTATTTTCAAAAGGTTTTTATTAATGCTGAGGCTTTTTGGGTTTTTTCCTCTGGTCTGGCCAGAACATCTGGAGCCGGGAAACTTCAGAGTCCAGAAATATTCACAAGATGTAGCAGACAGAATTACAACCCACAATATTTCTTTGAGCGAAAGAGAACAGATAACAATGTGGGGAACCAGTAGTCACAACCAACTGCTAAAAATCAAAGAGCAGCGTAGCGTGGGAGGGAGATGGAGGCAGGAGGTGTGCCGGGCTGAGGACCGATCCTCCGCCGTCACCGAGCAGGCTGGAGTGACACAGTTGGCTCCAGGAACAGGGAGGTGACACCTCAGAGCCACACAGGCACCTGGTCCTCTCCAGGGAGGAGAGGGGCCTGTCTCTCTGTTGGTTTTTTTTAAAAAAATAAAGGCATATTTCCTCTCCTACAGCTTCACAGAGAGTGGAGAAACCCAGAGAAGCTGGGAAAGAGGGAGGGGAAAGGATGCTGGGGGGAGAAGGTCCACTGGGCTGGCAGAAGGGATTGGGAACGCGGGACTAAAGCCTCGGTGAGGGTGCGGTGGGTGAGAGCAGGGGTTTGGGGTGGGGGGTTTGGGGTGGCCGTCCCTTGGGGCGCGTGTCACCCTCACTGGGAACCGCATCCCGCTGCTCCTGGGCTTCGTGGCGGCCGCAGGGAGCCTGTGCCTTCCTCCCGCGGGACCTCCCGTCTGCGGCGAAAGCTGTGGGACGTGAGGAGCTGAAACAAGGTGGTAAAAGGACTTGGGTGACTGTTCATCTGGAATCTCTAATTAATATATTCCAGCTGCATCCCTTTTGGGTTCCCTTTCCAGCAGCGCTCGTGCAAGTGAGCACAAAGAGTCCCAGACAATAGATGTGAAATGCTTTTTCCATCAGCCTTTGCAGCCGAAGCCAGAATGCAAAACGTTACTGTCAGGGGAAAATACCACATAACTGATGTGACCACGTGCAGCCCATCTCAGGCTCCAAGCAGTGGGTCACCTACCACGTGCCAATCCCGAGAAATGTCATTGCCCAATTCTGAACAATAAATAAGGGCCTGAAAAATGGCAGCCTCTGTGCCGCTCCGCTCTGTTTCCTCTTGCCAGCAGACAGGCTTGTTGTAAACCATTTGGGCGGCTGTGCCAGCAGTCTCCAAGTGTGGCTGTGCGGGTAAATGTTTGCCACCTTGTGAAATACCCCCGGAGCTCCGGGGGACACACGGCAGAGCCGGCGGCAGGAGGGCTCGGAGCCTCCTCTGGGGAGCCAGGGCAGCTCAGGTGCCTTCTGCGGGGGAGAGGAGAGAGAGGTTGGAGAATTAAGACTGACAAGCTGACGAGATAAACTGGTCAGAGAAAAGGATGACAGAAATAATTTTACACGGCATTACTGTGAAAAGCTAATTTATACACAGATGAGTCCATGACAGACTCAGTGGAGGGTGGCAGACGAGCTGGGAATGAAGAGCACTTCATTTATTCTCTGAAACAGGAGGGGGAGTATTAGGAGCCAGCTGCCTGGGACATCTCTCTCTCTCTTTCTATTTCAAAGTTATCAAACTTTATCTGGTCCCTTTTCTGCAAATTAGCAAGGCCAGAAGAGAAGAGAAAACACTGAATCCATCAACATTCCTGCTTTATTCCAAGCCCACGGGTGAGGTCAGGATTATTTTGCAAAACAGAGCCTTGATTTTTCTCCTGAAAAAAAAACAAAACCCAAAAACAGGAAAACCACCATGTTTTCACACCACGTGGAGCTTTTGCTCTGCTTTTAAATCAAGGCAGAGTTATCGGTTCTCCCTCTTTAGCTTTTTTGGATGGATCACGGGGAATTGAATGAGACTCTTTTTTTCTGGTGGTGTTCAGGCACGGCTGCTGCCACTTCGGGGCTCAGAAAGAGAAAATCTCCCCCCGTTTACCCATTGTCCTTCCCCTCTGCCCTCCCCTGCCCCAGCAGTGCGACGTCCCAGCGGGCAGGAGCCTGCAGGGTGCCCTGGGCAGGCAGAAACCAGCCCCTCGCTGGAGATGGCTGCAGGGAAGATGCAAACCCCATGTCCTACCCCTGCTGTGTGCCCCGGGCTGGGCACAGCAGGGTCCGTGTACCTGCCTGAGCATCCCTGACCTGGAGACCCGGCTGCCTGCAGCCCTTCGGGGCAGCCCCTGCTCCCCTGTGCCAAGGGGTTGGGGAGCAGCGGGACGCGGGCACCGCCGCGGGCAGGTGCTGGCAGAACGGGCGATAAATGAGAGGGGAGGGATTTTCACTTCATATTCTACGCAGAAGTGACACTTTCAGCCCAAGGAGAAATGATGTGTCCACCCTTCCCTTACAACACAGGCAAGGGGAGAGCAGGCAGGATCCCTCCCGGGGGGGAGCAATGGGGTGCAGGCAGCTGGAGAGCACCGGCCTGGCAAGGAGAGCGGCTCTCCCGCGCCCTGCTTGCTTCCCTCGGCCCTGGCGAAACAGGCTGGCTGTTCTGCAGCTGCCAGAACAATAGTAATAATACTAATAAACCCCCTTCACGCTGAATACTGCGGGCTGTTGGCAGGTCCTTCTCACACAATTAGCATTTCTCGTCAAGCAGGGGGTTCACAGATTGCACATGCTGGTTAGTGTTTTGCAGAACAGACTGAAACCAATATGGCCCTCCCTGTACCATCAGCTGAAAGTGGCTTCCCACCAGGATGGGCCCAGCACGGCTTCCACCAGCCCCACCGGAGGGAGACGTCGTCCCCCCCACCCCGAGCCCAGCCCAGTGCGGCAGCGGGGGCCAGGGAGGAGTTCTCGCGTCTCCCCAAAATACACCCTCGTCTTACAGCAGCCAGCTCACCTGTGGGTGACATGTGGAGGGGGACAACACTCTCTGGAGGGTCCCGTGCAGCGTGGCAGCACCTTCCCCAGCACACAGGCGCGACTGGATCGCACCCAAACTACTTTGCCTGGTTGCAATAAGGACATTTGGAAGGTCTGGCTTCGGTCCCTTTTAGGGACAAAGATGGCCCTGCAGGCAGCAGCAAAACGGTTGAGCAGAGGGGAAAATGCAGCTCCTCCTTCGGTTGGGGTCAGGGACTGACCTTTTCCTTGCTCAGGGAAAAAAGAAGTGAATATTGGTGGGGGGCAGGGTTTGGGACAAGCGTTGTGACTTACGGAGAGCGCAGGGCTCAGGTCCCCACGCACAACTGTCCGGGTTTAGAGGGGGCAGCGGGGATCTCTGCAGGCTGCTGCTGCTTAGAATATTACTGCTCATCAGCTTAGCGATGACAAGTACTGTGTGCAGCCCCTGAGCCTCTGCAAATACTGATCAAGCAGGTAAAGCACGCCGGCAGCCGGTGTCGGGCCTTTGCCTGCCCAGCTGCCCCCAGCTCGGCTGATGGGGGCAACTCGTTAAACCCCAATAACCCTGGCTCACACTGCATCCTCCAAGTGACTCCTGAAAGGAGCCTTAAACTCCTGTCTGCCCGTGTAGGCTGGACTTGTAAATCTCGCAGTAGATGCTGGACTCGCACCCAGGCTCTTAAAGTAACGTAAGCCCATCCAGACAGTAGCGTGCACCATGATTAATTGCCTTGCTTTAAAACTCCTATTTATAGACAAGCGCTCCAAGCCCTGTGCCAGCGATAACGTGGTCTGTGAGGCTCCTCCTCCGGCAGAGCTCAGCAGCTAATCCCATTAGCCTCAGGCCATCCCCGGGGCTACTGAGCAGCATCAGCTTGTTTGCCCACACCAACCTGTTACCTCCCCTGCTTGCCCCTCTCACCCCACGGCCGGACCGGGGACCCCAGCAGCCTCCTCGGGACGCGGCGGGGATGGAGGCCGCCGGGGTGGCTGTGTTAGATCACCGCAGGGCGAAGGAGCGTCAACCGGAGCTCGGTGCCTCTGGGGAGCTGGGACCAGGACCCGAGGGCACGTGTGGTCCTTGACCTTGCATCACCCCAGAGCTGACCCCGGAGTCGGGCAGTGTTTGATTTCCCAGGAGGCTCAAGTACCAGCCCGAGGCTCCTCTGGGGTTTGCTTCCAGCCAGCGCTGGGGAAATGCTCTTGCAAAGGTGCTAGAGACCTTTTACAGAGCCAGATTTCAGCAAGCAGCCGGGCGTGCTGTTTGGAAATGATATGTTTGGGTAGCAATGCTCCACATCAAACAGGTTTCTACCCTACAAACAGTTTTCTTTACCCTACATTTTTCTTTAAAACAAAAAAAAAAAAAACAAACAAACCAAAAAAAAAAAAAAAAGGAAGAAAGAAACCCATTCCACCTTCTGCTTTTATTTTCTCCCAAGCCCCAGATCTTATCAACAAAGCCTCCTTCCTTTCTGGATGGCCCGCGGGATGCTGAGTGACAGCGCGGGGGATGAAAAGGACAGGTCCCTTTGAATGCCAGCGGCTGAGACGCGCCACTGTCACTCCCAAGTTGATTTATACAAGTTGGGTTTCTTGTCCCTTTCCTCTGGGCTGGGTCCTGCTCCCATGGGCTGCGCTGGCGGGTCCCCACGGGACAGGGGTGCTGAGCCAAACCTGCGCTCCCAGGCAAGGATGTGGGCAGGCAGCCTGTGCTGAGGGAGGGCTGAGGGGTCCCGCTGCCGGCGAGCATCCCCCATCCCCGCTCTCCCCCTTCTCCCCTCTGCCTGTCCCAGGGTACAGGCAGCGGCAGGGCAGGGGTGATGGCAGGGAGGGAGGGGGGCGGTGGCTGCTTGACCAAGTGGATCTGGTCAAGGTGGTGCAGAGAAATACCTGACAGCTGCCTGCTTGCGGGTTTGTCTCTGGAAGCTCCTGCCGGCAGCCTCCCACCCCTTCCCTGGGCAGCCGAGGTCAGGCAGCAGGCAGGTCTCCTGGCTGGGGGCTGCCGAGCCCCCCCGACGCTGCATTTCCACTCTGTGGGTTTGTGGTGAGTAAATATCCTGTGTTTATGCTGCTTGGCTTCGGTAGGATATGAACGTGTTCGGTGGGGAATATTCCCCCCCCCCCGTACACACACACACACACACACACACACACACACACGCAGAGGCTGGGGAGGGCGGAGGGGGAGGGAGCATTTACACACGCACGCAGAACAATCCCTATTTGTCTCCGAAGACAGACCCCACTGTTGGGTTTCCTGGGGTCACGCAGCTGCATGAACATGTGGAAAAGAAATGTATCTCTCCTAAGCACTGGACATACATGTAATTCAATATATTGCTCCCATGTGCAAGAAATCCACCAAACTGGCCCCATTTCAAATCACAGGGAAATACAGAGTATCAGGGACAGAGGCAAATCCGCTCCTAATTCAATTCTTTGTTTTATTTTAATTGGGTTGGACTGTGAGAGGCGACGAAGGTCACACAGAGCTCTCAGGGAGCTCCCGCCGTCCCTCCCAGGCACCGGTGCTCGCGGTCGGCACGTCTGACCCCGCCGGCGAGGCACCGCGGGGACCGCCGGCTCCGGAGCGGGGATGCCTCCAAGGCCCTGCTGTTCTCCTGATGCCTGCCTGAATCCTGCCACAGTCAAAAAAATAGAGTTCACCCTGACTTTTGGCCTTTTCCCTGGGATTTTGATCCCCAGGGATCACCTTCCCTCCGGCAGACCCGCACCCCAACACCTCGGCTTCACACCTGCAGCTCCCTGGGAGGGGGCTGGGCCGGTCTTGCCAAGCTGGGAGGAAAGTCTATTTGACATCCACTAACAACACAACGAGGACGTGAACCACAGTTACCTTATCTGAGCCTTAAATGGATTTTTCCATTAAGAGAGGATTTTTTTTGTCTTGTTTTATTGAAAAAGAATTTGCAGTAATTAGCTCTTACAGGGGATTTCACTGTTCTCTCTCCTCCTCCAAAGCATAAAACACTTATTACAACACATTGTTTAACGTGATACCCACTCCCAGAGATTTTTCTTTCCTCGTGTGATGATCAAGCCCTGCCTTTAGACTTCAAGGCCCTAAATCTTCCTGCAGACCTGAGCCATGCCCCGGTCTCCTCTGGCTGGATCCACATTTATCTTTCCCTCGTAGTCCTCCATGCAGCTGGAAATGAGAGAGCTTGTAAAACAAGGCCTTTTATTTTTTAATTTCCCTCTGCTTTGTCGGATTATTGTTGGTTGGAACTTTCCGTGTCCTCTTCCACGGGAAAGCAGCCGCCCATCGCTGAGCCACGGACAGAAAATTTTCCCTACGAACATCTACCCCTCCCACTGCCTTCGCCTTTGTTAGGCTGGCCTATATTTAGACTGTTGGGCTTCGTCTTCCTCCTTGGAGAGCGGGCTGGGAGCAGAGCAATCAATCCCTGCCCGCTGGCTCCCGCTGCCTGCGCCGCAGAGGGGAGGCAGGGGCTGGTGTAAGCAGGAGACCCCCTGCCTGGGGACGAGAGGGGCTGGGGAGGAGCAGGAGGACATGACCAGGCCAGCCTCGGGAGCTGGGGTAACGGCGGGTTTGGAGGGCAGGCATGAAGGGCTTGGATCCCCGCACCCTCCAGACGGGGTCGTGCAGGAGGAGCCCCCAGGCAGGTGGCCAGCGCTGGCCCCAGCATCCCTGGGAGACACAGAATGTGCCCCCCCCGTGCCCTGCTGGACGGTGCCACTTGTGGGGAGCCAGGAGAGCAGAAATACCCCAGGGGGGCTGGTGGAGGGACACAGCAGAGTCCTATTTTTCACTCTGTGTATGTTTCCATAACTGTTTAGGGACTCCTCCACTCAACTAATTTAAAATAAGGTCATGGAGGACCCTGGACATGTTGCATAAAAGGTCTCCCTCTTCTTGCTCCAGCTCTGGCTGCGATTTTCCAGCCCTCAGCATCTCGTCCAGGTTTGCCCTGAGCTGGTACGAAATTCCTGTGGAAAGGAAGAAGTTGGTGGTGCTGGCTCTGGCTGCAGCCACAGATATTAACCCTTTACACCCTCCAGCCAAGAAGAGCGGAGACACCATGTACACACACCCTGCGAGCCTGGCTGTCCGAGACCCTGCTGGGAGCTGGTGACACAGCCCCGGCACCCATCGCTGCAGCTGGGTGTGAACAGGGTGCCTAGACCTCAGCTTAACGTTCACTCCATCGTGGGCACTTTCTCTGGATATCCAGCACTCACCCAGCAAGACCCAAACCTCACCTGTCTCCTTCCAGCAGCCCCCAGGACCCACAGCTGGGCACCCCTCCCACACCAGCATCCCCTGAGGGGACCCATCCTCCTGGAAACCCCCGTTGGGACCAGCCAGGCTGTCTCTCCTGCTCCAGGCTGGCAACAGTCCCTCGTTCACTGCGCTGTAGTGCCGGCTAAATTTCCCTGCTATTCAGCCTACATTTTCCTTTTCTCATTTCCATGCCTTTATACTGCTCATTATAGCCCCTTGGGTGAACCTAAACAGCTCCCCTCCCTCCTCGGCACTGCAGCTCTAAGGAGGCTCGCAGATGGTTCTCGCATCGCTCCCGCTATCGGCTGCCCGCGCGAGAGGTAGTTAAGTTGTTAATGCAGTTGGGCGTAGTACGTGTTAGCTTCGTTTGAGCGCAAAGATGAAAAACACGATGTGCTGTGAGCGCTTATTATTGTTGCTATTATGCAGCCCTTTTAAACTTGCCATATAAATCATGCCCTCCAGCTCCTTGATTACGTTCCTGGTTCTCCTCTGAACTCTCTCCAATCCATCAGCATCGTTCCAGGAACGAGTGCAATATCGCAGGTGCAGCTGGGGAAGCCTTTCGCCAAGAGCCTCTCGTCCCCCGCAGGTCCCAGCGCGATGCTTCGGTCCAGCGGTGCCCGTGGAGCCCGGCCGGACCGCGGGGCCCTTGCCGGGGGTGACACCATGGCTGCAGAGGTGCCCGGCTCCGGGCATCACGCCTGCAAAATGATCACGTTGCCAGAGCAATTTCAGACAATGCTTTGACGTTAACAGCTTCTCTGGTTGCACTGTCATTTCCCATTAGAGGCCTTGGTAACTAGCACTTCATGAGGCTTTGCAGAATAATTTGTATGTTTAATACACCTCGAAAGCCCATGTTGGGCTGCAATTAAGGCGGG
>NW_020799100.1:22677148-22682615 GCF_003259725.1 Athene cunicularia | reverse complement strand
GGGGGGGGGGGGGGGGAGGGAGGGAGCAGAGAGAAGAGGAAAAGCCTACCTCCCGCTGGTTGCAAAGAATCTGCTGCTTTCTGCAGAGGGCTGCTTCGATTGAGGATGCCAGGGAAGCTGGAATTAGAGGCAAAAGCATAATTTGTCATTTGCAAGTGTAAGCCAAAGACTGGGCTGGTGAGGAGAGAAATGAGAGACCTGGGACCTCCTCACGGGAAATTGCCATTTAAAGAGCTGAGCTGGCCTGGCCTGCTGGCAGATGGGGAGCTGGGCTGGTGACCGAGCTCTGGGGCCACGGGCCCGCGCGGGGCAGCGAGAGGGGAACAGCAGCCGGCAGAGCCACCGCGCAGGGCGCCGCGGAGGAGATGCTGCAGCCTGGGCCGAAAACCAGCTCTGCGCTCTGTACAGGGAAGAGGAAATCCATTTTTTGTGCACCACGAGGCAGTTTTCCTTTGCCTCTTTTCTGCCTTTGTTATATGCAGATGTTAGAGAAAATAAAGCGGTTAGGAAAGGCCAGTCGATCCCCCCTGGAGTCCTCGCAGGAGCCAGGTTTCGGAGGCGCGGACCCGCGTTTATTAACTCGTCCAGTCGGTGAAAACCACCCAGCGACGCCGTTGCAGGGAGCCCGCAGAGCTCTCCTTATTTCAGTAAATGCAAACACTGCTTCACGTGAGGAGTTATGAACTGCTGGGAGTAGAAAAGTCTTGAGTGAATTATGCAGTGTGAATTATTCTCTGAGCTCAACACCGATCCAGATTTAGCTGCCGATGGCGGGGAGTTTCCACTCGCTTCAGCTCGCGCAGGACTGGCGCCTTGGCTCGAAGGTGGCAAACGCTGAGCGCGACCTGCACGTCGGCGTGAGCAGAACCAGACCCGCATCTCCTCCCCCGGTGGTCGTCACACGCGGACCTGCCAGATGTGCGTGGTGCAGGAGCGTGGGGAGGACAGGGACGGGCATCTGCGGTGACGGGGAAGCTGCAGCTCACCCACGCACCAGGCAAGGGGGATTACTGCAGGAGTAAAGCTGAATTCCCATTGTAAAATTGCGCAGATTAAATATTTTTAAAGACTAATCAAAAGTAGCAGTATGTGGGAGCCAGGCATCCTCAGAAGCTGTCAGAAATATTCCCTTTTTCCTTAGGGGCTGCAGCAGAGGGTGCCAGCTCCTTCCTCAGCACCCTTGATTAACTGTGTGGGAATGGGCCTGGGGCAGAGCCGACGCAGTTGTTTCCAGAGCACACAAACCGTCTTGCCGAGTCCGTCAGGAAACCCGTCAGCAGCTCAGATGGCTCCTGAGCAGCAGAGACGTGAGGCCGTTCAAAGTCAAGTCTCCACTGAGCCTTGTAAAACCATCCCAGATTCACCCCCTGCTCCTTCCCGCCCTGCCAGCCTGCCCGGGCACAGGTAACGCTGCCGTTACCTCTGTAATGTGCCCGTCACATGGCTACAAGTTAAGGTGGGACTCGTCAGCCAGAGATGCGATGGTCCTTATCACGGTCCTGTGCAACCCGAGGCACTGACCCACACCTGCTCTCGCTCAGTGCCCCGCGCTCACCCGGGCCTCCAGGTCAGCGTGTGAGCGGGATCGATGGGGATGAACCTGGCTTCAGCGTGGGCTACGCCATGGAAGATTTTAATAAACCTTTGAACGTGCTCAGCTTCCGCTGTGCCTCACATCTTGTACTTAGCACCTGGGTGTAGAAAACATTCCAGAGTTCATTCCAGAGTTCAAACTTTCCAGAGTTTATGTTTTGTTTTGCTTTGCTGTGGATGACAGCAAACAGGGCGTCTCTGCTGAGTCCATGCCACCTCTCCCTTCCGCTGCAGCTGCCCGGGGCTCTCCTTACTGGGGCCATATTTCACTGGCACAGCCACAAACCCCCTTCATTGCCAAATTCCCAGCTCAGCTTTCCAGACCTTTCTCAGAAGACGACAGGGGACCCAAGTGCCCCGGTCCCAGCGCCCTGCCTCCCCCCTTGCTGCAGGAGCTCTCCCCACACGCTGCTCTGGAGGTCGGGGTGGCTTCAGCAAAGAGCTCTCGCCTTTCCCAGCAGAGCTTCCTTCTCCAGCCCAGGAGTCCACACCGTATCTTGTCTAGATTATTTTTTTTCCTGTGCTGTACTTATGTCTGTTCCTCCCGGTTAATATCCCAGGGTTGCCCCCTACAAATCCCCCGAGCTGTGATTTATGCCCTTCATATACTTGTAGATAGTTATCATATCTTGCCATGGATGTCGGCTAGCCCAGCTAGGCAGATTTAGCTCTTTTAATCTCTCTTCATAAGTCAATCCCTTCAGCTGCTTAATCATTTTTGTTGTTCTCCTCCAAATTCCCAATGAGATGGTTTGTCTTGCAAGCGCCTGATGCACAGTCATATATTTACCAAAACTTCAGCAGCTTAACACAGAAATAACACTGCACGGAGGTTGTTTACTCGCCTGCAACCCAAAGAGTCGTTAAGCTCCTGATGAAATGCCAAGCGGCTCCACGTGCTGCTGGCACAGGTCAAAGCCCCCGGCCAGCTGCGGGAGCGTGAGGATGAGATGCGGTTTGGTGAAGTCAAACGGCTCTAGTGGGGGGGATGTGTCTGAAAAGAGACATTCCCCAAGCTCTGCCAAAACCCCTTCTGAGGCCAAAAAACTCCACAGCTGCAAACACGCGTGTCACCGGTGCTGGCAAGGATGTGCCCTGTGATGTGGCACGCCGGTAGAGGCACGGCACAGCCCAGCCAGGTGACAGTCACCCAAGCGCCAAGCCCTGTGCCACACTCGCTGGGTTCTGTCGCCCCTCTCTGGGACAGTCCGTGAGAAGATGTGCTGAGGGAGCTGCTTTCTAATTGCCTCTCTGGCCCAGCTTTTTTCTTTTAGAAGTGGGAGGTCTGTGGATAGTGTGTGAAGGCTGGGAAAAGCCACCTGGCTGAGGGGCCTGTTGGAGAGGAGCAGGGCATATGGAAAAGGTTCAGGCAGGCTTTGATCCTGGCAGAGTCATTTGGAGGAGGACAGGCAGCAGTGGGAGTAGCCAGAGCGGGGAGGGAGCATGGATGGGTTTTGACCTCACTCTCAAACAGCAGAAAACATACTTAAGACTTCATGATTGAAATATTCCTGTTGCTTCTGAATTCCCCAGTTAGCAAACATGCTCGTGTTTGAGTTTACATCCCAGGAGCCACAGGACGTGGGCTAACAGCATATCCACCTGCTCTGTTAATGGAAAAATCTTCCCCGTTTCTTCCAGCCTCCAAAATGCAGAGGGGAAGCCACCCCCACTCTTAAAACCAGATCACAGACACTCAGGCTGCAGAGGTGGGGGAATAGTGTGCACCTCCCAGCGTGTTGGCTTATCAGAGCCCTCGTGTGCGGGAGTGGGGCGAAGGAAGGGTGAGAAGAGGTGTCCAAGCCTTGGAGCCCTTCCAGGGGAGGGTTTGTTGATCTGGGAGGCAAGAGAGCTGGGCAGCGGGGTTCCTCCGATGCCTGTTCCCACTGTGGGGATCCTGCCTTCCACACCAACACTGGGATCCTCAGGAAGGCAGAAACTATCATTAACTAAGAACCCCGTGAGAAATAAGGCCAACAGCAAGAGATGAGGTGTGGGTGCACGGGGGGACCCTGGGGAGAGTGAGAGGGGTGGGAGGGATGCGCAGTGTGGGGGCTCTGCAAGGGGTGCGGAGGGGTCTTGGAAGTGGCTCGGTGCAGTTGGAAGGGAAAAAGGGAGGGCTCTGGCCCCCCACAAAGGGATTTTCGGGGATGATTTGTTCTCCCAACCCCAGGGAGCACAGCACAGCAAAAAGCCCAGCCTATAGCCGAGGGCTGGGGGGCTGGACCTTGCCCATCCCCACGTCTCAGGCCAGGAGGTGTCCCTGGGGGACAAGGGGCCCTGGGAGCACCCCAGAGCTGAGCAGACTCGTCTCCATTTCAGGAGGGGGTGATCCTCCGAGCAGCCCAGGATCAGGGTTTCACTGACGAGCCCCAGCAGCTCTGGGCTGGCTGGATGGCAGAGTTTACATTTTTCAATAACATCCCCCTCCCTCTTCCTTCCCTGTTCCTTGATATTTATAATTTCCCCTCATAATGCCTTTTTTGTTACGAGATAAACAACTCTCCCACTCCCCCTAATTGGAAACAATAGCTGCCCAGCCTGCCAGCCTCTGCCCATGGCCTTGCTAAAGCCAAGGGCTCGGCTTTGATAAGCTCCTGTTACCGCCGATGCGCTCTCCTCCCTGTGCAAAGTGACAGGTCTCGTGCCCCTGGGGGCACGGAGGGGAGTCGATGGGGGTGTCTGAGCCCCCCAGGCTGCTCAAACCCCCCAGGCAGCCCCACAGCGGGGCAGGGGCCGGGCTGCACACACCATGGAGCATCCTCAGCGCTGCCTCTCCGGGGATCTCAGCTCTCTGCTCCCAAATCCACCCCTCCTTTGGAGAGGTATATTATAAGAAAAGGAATAAAAAATGTTTCCAGTCCAGGAGCCCTGCCTGAGCTTTTCACAAAGCGATGGGTAATCTCCTCTTTTCCTGGGAGGCCAGAGCGCATTAGGATAAAAACCCTTCTGGAGTAAGTTGCACCTAGGTGTAATCCAGTAAATCACGTACCGCAGCCCTTCAAATCTGCTCGTCGGCGCTCACACCTCCAGAGCCCTGCGAGGATCGTGTAACGTGGGGACATGGGGTCTGGGGACCAGGACTGGCGTGTCCCACCACTGCCAGAGCTTCTGGCCCCGGCCTGCGCTCAGGACCAGGCTGCACGTCCCAGGACGGGGAAGAGCCGCTGGATGTCACCTGCCAGAGCGGCGGCCCTGTGGCTCGAGGGCTCGGCGGGGACGGCGAGGAGCCCCGGCATGGCCTGCGCTGGGCTACCACGGGCACCGCTCCCGTGGCTCGGCTGCAGCCAGCTGAGAGGAGAACGCCCTGAGCTGATCCCCTGCAAACCTCAGCGCTGGCCGTTTTTCGGCTGCCGAGCCGTAAACCCGCCTCTCCTGCCTCCAGACCTCAGTTGGAAGGGGTTGCTGTCCCCAGGCCAGGGGAGAGCAGCCAGGACAAAAATCCCGATGTGGCAGCTGCACCCCGGGGCTGAGCTGCACCCAGCGCAGCGATTCAGGACCTCTGTCCCCAGCGCCTGGGCTGCGCAGCCAGGGCTGCCTAGGCAAGTGGCCAAACTCAGGTGGGAGCCCAATCCAGCCCCGCCATCCCCCAGAGCTGGCAGCAGCAGGCCCTTGGGGGGCACAGCAGGATCTTGGGATCCTGCTCTTTCCCGGACACCAAACAGCCCCCACTTCCCCAACCCCTCCATCTAATGGAAACTCTATCTCTGCAAACATTTACTCTCTTTATATCTTTCTCCTTTTTTTTTTTTTTCTTTCTTTTTTTTTTTTCTTCCCCTTCCTTATCTTTCTCTGGCTTCAGACTACTGTTGAATTACAAAGTACCTATTTTTAATAACCTTAAGAAAAAAAAAAAAAAAAAAAAAAAAAAAAA
>NW_020799100.1:22672817-22677098 GCF_003259725.1 Athene cunicularia | reverse complement strand
TTTTTTTTTTTTTTTATGAAGAGGCCTTGGAGGAGAGGGAATTGGGGAGGGGGCTGGCACTCCCCCCTGTCCCCCTTGTCTCTCCAAAATAAAGGGATGCAGCTGGTGAGGCAGCAGTTTCTGGAGCAGTATGGATGGGGTGAGAAAGTCATTACCTGCCTTGGGTTTCACTGTGGGAATGGCTGCACCTTTCACTGGGAAACGCTTGTGTCTGCGGGGACTTGAGAGGGGGAAGCGAGGGGGAGGTGGGGGCAAAGGGGCAAAACGGGATGTGTAAACCAAAAAAGGTAAGAAAGACAAAGAAGGGGAATTTTTTTTTTATGTAGTTATGTGCAGTCTGAAATAAATTACCTGTCTCCAAAAACAGTGCATTAGGAGGAATAATCGATTGAACACGCCACAAACTCTTTATTTTATGGCTCTGTAAGCTTGACTGGTGCTGGGGAAGTGGGGGAAGAGAGAACTGTAATACACAACACTTCAGGGGGATGATGTTCTTGTCTTTCCTTTATTCTTTTCTTTCTTCTTTTTATTTTGTTCCTCTCCTCTCTCATTTTGTGGGGTTTTTTTTGTTTCACTTTTTCTAATCTCCCCTTGGGGACTTTCCCCTTTGTTCTGTTGGGGGGAAGAGAACTGGATTGTGTTTCTCCTGCTCCTCACTAAAAGACATGACATCAGCCCGATGTGTTTAAGCATCTCTTCCCTTCTGCACTCCTCACCCCTCCATGCCCTGAACTGCTTAGTAATTTAGAGTTTAATAAGGGATTTATTTTTTATTCCCCCCCAAAGGAAAGAAGCTTGGCATGGCAGTGGCAGAGAGGAAGCAGCAGGGTGCGTGGGGCTGGTTTCTCTCTGCAGCTTGCAATCTTTGTGGAGCACCCCAACTCCTTGCTGTGCAGCTTTTCCAGCACCCCCAGACACCAGCCCATCCCCAGGGACAACGTTCCTGCATCCCTCTGCACCGGGGCTGCAAACTGCACCTGGAGCTTCCCCTGGTGAGGTGGCAACAAGACAGGGTCCTCGGATGGTTCAGGGGCCTGGATTCTGCATCCCCCCATCCCAAGAGCAGCGGGGACACCTCCCCATCCCACCGGCCTGTGGGCGAGGAGCCGCAGGCAGCCCCAAGACCCTCCAGGCTCTTGTAAAGGCGCAGAGCCCAGAGTGGGGGGTTGCCCCCCATAGTGAGCAGCCCCCAGGGGTGTCACCACCTGCAGCCAGGCTCTGCAGCCCGGTGCCAGCCCCAGGGCTCCCGCTGGCCCCAAACCAACACCGCAGCAGCCGGGAAACCCCCCGTGCACAGAGGGTCACCCCACTGCGCTCCCCTCCGCACCCCCTCCATGGCCAGAGCCGGGGGAGCGAGCACAGGGTGGGGGCGGAGAGGCGCGAGAACAAAAGGCGCAGAAATTAAAAGACGATTTCCAGAGCCAAAAATAAATACGTGAAAAAAGAGCAAGAATGTGGCAGCAATCGGGAGAACGTGAGGTTTTCTGACAAGTTCCCAGTCTAATAGTGATATTTGCCAGGAGGGTCATTAACGCCCCCAATGGGAGGAGATATTCAGCTTGTTCGGAAGCCCCTGGTTCTATTTACTTAATTTTTTCTGCCTCCCTGATGCTCCATTCCAGCACCCTCATGGGCCGGGTTCGAAGCTGGCTCTGCCCTGAGGGGGTACAGGCTGCAGAAGCAGATCTCCCCACTCCTCGTGATTTCCAAGTCCTCTAACAGCGACCCGAGGCTGAAGAGAAGGGCCCTCAGAAAGCAGTGGTGGACCCTCTGGTTCGCAGCAATCTCGGAGAATTCACAGCTGCAGTGGAAGTGCTAAAAGCAACTGCTAAGAGCCAGGGCTTGGGAAGGACTCCAGCCTCAGGGAGAAGCAGGGCTGGAGCAAACCTTGCTGCTGCTCTCCGTGGCTAATGACCATGTGCGCTAAGCAAGCCCGGCGTGAAAACAAATTTTTTCTGCAGCCTTTGTCAGAGCACAGATTTTCCCGGTTGGCTCAGTCTGAGAAGCCACAGAGTGACGACATTTCAGAGGAACCAAATGTCAGACAAGTTCTGGTTATTCAGCGGAGCATGGATGTAGGGGCGCGCTCTTGCCCGGTTGGGAAAGTCCCTCCTGCTGCCGGCGCAGGGGAGGCAGGAGCACCCGGCTTCCCCGAAGGGACGGCGGCCAGGCACGTAGCCAGCCTTGGCAACGTATTACAAATGCCCTAAACCCCCCTGGAAGAATGCAACCACCTTTTCGAGGCCCAAAACTCAAGGTCACATCGCATACCTGGAGCCAGGCGTGCCAACCGCAGGTGAGTCAGCGGCTCTGGGACAATCCCGTGCCTCACCCCAAGGTGCTTCGCAGGAGACAGCGTTAACATTAAGGACTCAGCCGGCTCAATCCCCCTGCTTGTGTTATCCATAATTAAAGTTGCACTGAGAAAATAAATCTTGTTCCTCACTAATATGATGGAGAAGCGTGTTAAATTATGGCTCAGTTTATCAAATGATTGCCCAATGCAGCTCCCTTCTTTAATAACTTATGATAAAACATGTCATTAAATGATTTGGGAATTAATACCTACTGGATGATGCTGTGACAAACTGCTATAATATGTTTCTCTACAGGAAGGTGCGTGTTCTTGTTTTATTTAAAGAAGCTGCAAGTGGATTTAGTATTCATGTAAATAAGGGGCTGATTGACAGGCGAGGGCTTAAGAGAGACTGTGGGTGGAAGAAGAAAATTGCCCTTGCAACTTTGCCGGCGTTGCCTGGTAGATACCTGCACCTTTTCTGCCCTGTTCCATCCCTTTCTCCCGCTTTCCCCTCTCCCTCACAACTCCCTCTGATAACCCCCGGGATGGCAGTAAATGAGTCCAGCTGCCCCCAGGACAAGGCAGCTGGGCTCTGGGATCGACCTACTTCATCCTGAAGTCATGTTAATAACTGGAGGTAGACACCGTGGTTTCCACCTTTTCCTCACTCGGAAGCGTTTAACAAGCGGTTTGAGGATCCCTGTCAAAATACAACTGTCAGGAACTGCCGAAGATGCCAAACGGAAATTGAGAGAGGAGAAAATAAAAAAAAAAAAAAAAAAAAAAAAAAAAAAAAAAAAGGAAGAAAAAACATCCTGTAAAAATATCACTCTGTTACACGGGTCACATTTGATTATCTCCTATGAAAATTGAGTTCTCAGCAGGAGATGTAAATTTTTCACAGCGCAAATCTGCTGCCAGTCTCTGCAGGGATTTCCCTGGAGGAGCTCTCATGGAGAGCCCCCTCCTGCTCCTTCCTAAAGCCAGCGGCAGCATCCTAGGGCTCCACGGAGGCACTTGCAGCCAGCCCACACCCTCCCAGGTGCCCTGCACCAGCGTGGCACCTCCTGGCAGGGAGAGTCGGGGACAGCCCCGTGCTGGCAGGGGCAGGGCCCGGGCAGCCCCCCCTGAGCGGGGCAGCGGGGAGCCAGGGCTCCTGCCCAGCTGCACCCCGGCTCCAGGCACAGGAGCGAGAAGGAGGGAAAAGTAAAACAACATGTTTTCCTTCATCCCCCACCAAACTGGGAGAGTTTTCAGGGTCACATTTACCTTCTCGCTTAGACGCCAGCACCACGCAGCCCGTCAGCAATGAGCTGTGAGCCGTGTCCACCTTCCTCAGGCAACCCCGGCGTGATGCCCGAGCTGCAGCTGCGTCCGTCCTGTCCTGACCGAGTGACCAGTGTCCCACAGCTCCCAGCTGCTCTCCTCGGCTTTGCGGCCAGCAAACATTAAATAACCTTAAACATTAAACGAGCAGATCCTGCTGCGGACACCCAGCTCCGCATTCCCAGGACACGGTGCTCAGCACCCCCAGGACATGGTGCTCAGCATCTCTCCTACCAGCCCGGGTCTCAGGAGGAGGATGCTCCCGAGCTGCTCCCGAGCCCCCCGGGAGCTGCAGCCCCCAGCGCTCCCCGGGGTGGCACTGGCTGCCGGTAGCACCCCTATAAATTCACAAAGCAGTTCTCATAATTGGTCCCTGTTTTCCCACTCTCATAAATGTCCAAAACATTTGCATTTTCGACTGAAATTCCCCATGTTTAATCTCCGCCCAAAGGAGAATGTCTGCGGGGAAAGTCAGCGCGAATTTCCTTCATCCATTTGCAATTTATCAGCAAGAAAAAGGGAGAAAAACCAGCTCTTTTTCTAAAGTAAAAATAGTCTAACCACACTTTTATAAAAAAATCATGGCGAAAGCAAAACAGCAAAAGTTTGTAACTTGAATCCTGGATAGAACCACAAGCTTTACAAGGTTGGGG
>NW_020799100.1:22650573-22672767 GCF_003259725.1 Athene cunicularia | reverse complement strand
AGAGACAGGGGCAGGGAAATGCCTTAAAAATAAATAAATAAATTTTCCCACATTGTAAACTAAATTAGATAAATACCACAAAACAAATATTGCATGTACTCGAGTCCTCAAACAATCAGTTCAGACCCTGCCCAGTGTCCTGTTTTGTCTTTGTTAGCCGTGAAAATTTGGGTAACAGAGCTTGCTGCCAGGACCCTCAGCAGAAACAGCTAGATTTAAGTAAATATTACAGAATATCCATAGGAAACACATTGCAAGTCGATAAGCACAAATATATGTGCTACTAACCTCACTCAGCAAGTCGTGTTCATCCACAGGCGACGCGGAAACACGCAGCGTGACTTACTCGCCCAGAGAAGCTGCTTGAATTTCGGCTGCCAAATTCTTGAGGTAAATTGCTTACAAATGGGCCCTGAATGGATAAAAGTTCCTTGCTACAATCACTCAGTGAGAAAAAAAAATGTTGTTGAATAATTATTTTAATTAAAATCACACTCCGCAGACAATCCGTGGGGGAGGAAAGCCCCCGAAGCCTAGACTTGCTGGATGGGACAAGTGAGCTGCTCACCCGAGCGGCGGCTTCTCCCGTGTTTGGGGAGCTCGTCCCCACGCATGGCCCTGGCAGGAGATCCCGTCCACCCGCCCCGGCGAGGACCGACTTCTCCTGCCCCTCCTGGTGATGTCACCCACGCCGTTCTCCCTCGGTTTGCATCAAAAATCAAAAGAGATACCAGTGACCTGCCAGCTTGGATCCATCTCAGCCAGCCACGGAGACCCAACAGAGGCAGTCACAGCCCCACCTTGTGAGGCTTGAGACTTTCCCCATCCCCTGGTGAGCCCTGTGGCCAGGGTCCCCCATGGCCCGTCAGATGAGGGGACAGCCGTGACATGCAGGTCTGTGAGGGGACTGGGGAAGGGGGAGGTCACCCACCCGCTACTGCTGAAGGAGCTGGAGAGGAACCACAGTGCGGAAAGCGAAAGGGGGCTACGAGAATTACCAGCATGATGGCAGGGGAGCAGCAGGGATGACAAGGTGACACCAGTGACAGGGGACAGCCGTGGGCAACCCCTTTCAGGCCTTTCCCCAGCAGGACGCACGGAGCACCGGTGTCCCGAGGGAGCGGCTTGGCCTGGTGGGGCAGGAAGAGGATCAGCTCCCGTGGCCCTGCCAGCGGTGAGGGGAGGGTGGCAGCTTCTTCCAGGCTGACACACGCTGGATTCAGTAGAGGACGTTGGATGCCGTTGTGCGAGTAAAGCTGGGTGCGATCCGCAAAGTTAGAAACGAGGGAGAAAGTCAAGAACTTTTTTTTACAACTTCATTTGCCAAAAAAAAACCCCTCTCCCCTCTGTTTTTCATCTGGGGAGAGTTTTGAATTTCCATGTACTTGTTTCCTTTCCACATTCCAGTCTCCTCTCTCCGGTCTGCGCGCTGAGGCTCGTGGCCCAGACGCTCTCGCAGCCTGTCCGCCACACGCGACGCCTTCCCGCGGGAGAAGCAGCCCCGCCACCTGCCCTGCTGCCTCCGCCCCTGGCAGCCCCTGCCCGTCCCCTCCCTCCTCCTCTGCAGCCCTGGGGTGAGGCGGGACCGGGGAGAGGGGGAAAAGGAGGTTTTGAGGAGAGTGAGCTGGTGTCTAGCAAATTCCCTGCTCCCTGGGCAGGATGTGGGTGTTTGTGCCCTGCACGTCCCATCCGCGCTGGTCCCTGGGTACCAGGATGGGGAGGATGATGGCAGGTGATGCTGTGAAATGGTGCAGGGGGGGAAGGAGGGACCCCCAGGCAGGTTCCTCAAACATGCCAAGACCTCATTTCCTCACCATCGCTCTTCCCTGTGACCCTCCATATGTCCACCCGCCCGCCAGCCCCCCCACGGGCCATCACTTCATCCCCTGTCCCTGCCGAGCCGGGTGGAAGAGGCAGCCAGGGCATCAGCTCCACAGCCCGGCTAATTTCACAGAGGACAGCTGAGCATTGCCTAAGACCATTTAAAACCTGATATGATCCCATAAACTCTGCCTACCTTAACTCGTATTAAACGGAACTGGCTGAAACTGTGTTGTAACCGAGCTGTAAGTCAGTTCATCTAGCTCCTTTCCTCGTCTCTTCTAAATGGGGGCTTAGGGGAAAAAGAGCCATCACGGAGCTCAAACTAGTAATAATGGTGTTATGTTGCAGTAGAGAAAATTAAAGTTAAACATTAGGGAAACCTTTATAACTCTAACTAGAGTTCAGACAGTGGAACAAGCTGCTCAGGGAAATTGTTGAATTGCTCTCCCCAGAGATATTCAAGGATAAGGCTAAGTACACGCCTGACAAGGATGGTTTACCGGCCTGATGTGGAGGATAAAATGGAGCAGGTGAGCTGGTAGAGGTTCCTTCCAGGCGCAATAACTCCGTGTGATCAGTGCAGGGCCCCTCGGCACTGGAACATCATAAAACATATCCTCATTTTTCACAGCCACTTGCATAGAAATGACCCCTCAGAGCACTTCCCGGCCCTAAGTGACACAGAAACAAGGCTCCGGCATGGCAAGGACTAAGTGGCCGGTGCTCAGGAACTCAAGAGGTCTGCAGGAAATGTAAAAGCTCAGAACAAAGAAATCCGTAATAACATGTGTCTAGGGAAATTGTTCGACTAGGGGAACGCCTCCAGGACTTTAAAGCTCTCCGTCCAGAAGGCTGCAGTGCTGGGACAGCGGCACCGGAACCAGCAACCCCCCGTTCGAACTGCTGAAGGTTTTCTTGTGAAAGCACTTTTGACAGATATAGAGTCCATCTGCCTTCCCATCGCTTTGCTTATAAGCTGCAAACACACAGGCAGGCAGAGGGCTGCGGGGGGGTCTGTTGGGTCTCGGGGGGTCTCTGCTCCTCTGGCCACAGCACAGGTCACCCCTCCCTTGAAGACTGCCTGCTTCTTGTGCCAGCCAGAGCCACTTTCTGCTCAGTCTGGTGGGACAGAGAACATGGGAAGCCCCCCTTTCCTCCACAGTTGCCCTGGGTGCAGAACTGAGGTGCTGGTCCCCCCCCAAAAGCCCCCAAAGTGGGCTGCTGTATCATGCCGAGCAGAGGCACAGCTGGAGAGAGAGGAAAGAAGAAGGGAAAGGAGAGAAAGATGCTTTGCAGAAACTCAAGAATGGGGAGCTCCCTTCCGGGCACACCAGGAGGGGGCCCCAGCTCCCTTCCCCAGGACGGACCCCCCCACCACCACCACTTCAGCCCGCATGATGCAGAAAGGTGGGGGCCGGGGATGGGGGAAGAAGCTGGAACGGGTAGATAATCTCTCAATCAGCCCTGGCTAATTTGTAAGGCATTACTGAAATGTCGACTGTACATATGTTAGTGTTAAGTCAAGTGGAAGGTATGCTCAAAATGTGATAAAGAAGTGGCTTAAGGAAAGAGGAGGAGCATGGCAGATAAGGAGAAGGACCCAGGGCCACGCTGTGCCACGACTGCAAGTGCCCGCTGACAACGTGATGGGGGATCTTGCTCAGGGATGCGGCCGGGATGTTTCTCATTCCTTCGCTGTCCCCGGCAAGGCCAGGCCCATGGGGGGGGCCTTGGATATTGATGTTTGCACGGTTTCTCCTGAAATTTCCCCCACAGAGAAGCATAAGGGACAGCTGGGATGTCAGCGAGAGGCAGCACAAGCAGATAAGGGTACGGCTGAGGTTTTCTTTCAGGCTGCTTTGGGGTTATTTCTTCCGCGACGAACCCCCTGTCCCTGCGATCCCCAGCACAGCCGGACAAACCTGTGGCCTGAGCCGGGGCGCTCTGCGTCCGCTCCCCTCCGCCGTGGCCGAGCAGGAGCCCTCGTCTTGGACTGATCCCAGTGCCGCGACTTTGAAATTCTGGGAGAGAGAGAGGAGAAGAGAAGGCTTTGCCTGGCCAGCAGATCCCTCCCAGGACTTCAAAGGCTCTTGGATTCATCCCAAAACAAAATAAGATTTCTTTAATTTTCCAGCAGGACAGGGGGAGAAGCCTCCCTGCCAATCCCTGCGGAGCGCCTCCGCGGAGCCAGCGAGCTGGGCAGCCGCGTGCTCCCCTCTCCCCGCACCTCAGAGGGGGAAAGTACATCATCTCCTCCTACCTCAGCTAAAAGCAGACGCAGAAGATTGAATGCCAGAAAGATTGGCAGCAGGAAACTGGATTTCTTCTTCGTTCCAGCAATTTGATATATACACGTGCAGCCTGACTTCGATTTCGGTAGCGCCGGGATCCGGAGGTGGGTGTGCAGCCCAGCTTCCAGCTGCTACGGAGGCAGGAGAGCGCTTGTGTTTAATGGCTGTCATATTAGCAGTTGCTATTTAATATTTGATGTTTAGTCTGGTTTGTCTGCTTTTCCCTTTAGGATCGGGTCTATTCCAAACAAACAGAGCCAAAACAGGCTTAGAGAGGAATCAGGTTCAAAGATAGACACAAATTGATTTCAGACTGGCCAGGGAGCTAACGCGCCTTCCCACCCAAAAACGGGGTTCGGCTTCTGGCTGGCGTCGGCGGCTGCTGGGACCCTCGGACACCTGCAGTGCTTCTGCAGGGGACCCTGAGCTCTGGCAGATAAGAGACCGGGCTCCCAGTCCAAGATCTGGGGGTGTTTCCCCTCTATGGCCCCGGGGAAGCACCAAATGGAACCGCTGCTGGGAAAGGTCTCGCTTGCCTTGTCCTACCTTTGGGATGGAGGGACAGCCACCCAGCTTGGGGAACGCCGGTGGAGCCTGGGCCCTGCCAACAGCCAGACACAGCCTCCTACAGAGGAATCACCACTGTCAGATTTTCCTCCAATTTTTAGAAACCATCTTAAAAAAAAAAAAAAATCAATCCCAGCATCACTGGCATCTCCTTGGCAAGGTGCGGAGGTGTAACATTAGTGTGTGTTTTACAGTTCGTGAGCTACAGGCAGCTGGAAAAATAGTTAACGTTCCTGTTTTACATGCTCCAGCCTGGTTTTGCAGGGAGCAGGTCGAGCAGCTGAACTCTGCCAAAACAGGCAACTGCAGGTATTTAACTTAAGAACGGGGTTTGGACAATGGTGCACCCAGGTCTCTGAGGTTTACTGAGACCGTGGAAATCACAGGGAGGATCTGGTCTCAGTAGGCTCAACTTTAAGGAACAGATTCATCTCGTACTCCGTGAGTTAGGTTACGGCCACAAGTAGGAGCGAATGCATGGATTTAAGGGGCTCCTGGACCACAGTACCTTCTGCCTCCCAGGCTAAACCACGCCTTGCTGCTGCTAAAATGGGGCACCTGAAAAAAAAAAAAAAAAAAAAAAAAAAAAAAAGGACAAGCACAAGGGTAGATGTGCAGCGTGAAAGGGGCGTATCCACAGCCGGGGCCCTTTCTGCCTCGCGCCGCTGGCCGTGGGAAAGCAGCCTTGCTCTTCCCAGGGCACACAACCTCGGCCCAAAGCCGTGCAGCCCGCAGCACAGTGGGACGCCCCACCCTGGAAAAAGACACCAGCCCTTCACAGGTCTGCTCAGCTCCCTCTTCCCTACCCCTGCCTCCTCAGACCCCAGGGGAAGAGAGAGGCAGACATTTTTTCTTGCCGAAATGAAGAGCAGGGTAACCCTAAAGTGACCCCAGATGCCTGCGCTGACCTCCTCACCCAGCGAGCCTTCCCGAGCTGCTGTTAACCAAGAGCTCTGCAGCCAAGGCCAGACACCCGGGAGCCGGGGGTGGCTGGGGAAGGATTAGGAGCCAAAATATCCCAATTCCTCGGGCGGTAACAATGCAGCAGGGATGCGGCCGGCTGTCGGGCTCCTCCGAGTCCTGGGAGCCGTGCTGGGCCTCACCCTGCGGTGTCACCCCTGCCTCAGGGCTCAGATGGGGACAACTCTCCGGGCAGCAGCCTCTGCGCTGAACGTGATGGGTTTTGGCTGGTCAGCCAACTCCAAGTCTCAGCCAGCTTCGACTTGAAATGCAAAATCCATCCAGCCTCTGGATCTCAGGAGGGGTCAGGCAGGAGGGGTATGTGGGTTTTGGTCTAATCCAGTATCTACCTCCCTTAGTGCTGAGGGAGAGAGATGGGGAGCCCGAGGCACAGGGCGCTCTGCCACCCGGCCTCTGTACATGTGAACGATTTCTGAGTCTAGAGGCCATGCCCAAAGCAGGGCAGGAGGGAAGCCCGGGGCCCTGGGGCTTTGGGCAGCAGAGGCAGGGGCAGCTCCTTACGGTCTCCTTCAGATGCCAGATCCATTGTGGTCTCAGCTGCTTGTCCCGGCGTTCCTTCAGAGTCAGGCTGGGGAACTGATCCGGCTGGAAACCATCCTGGCGAAAACCAAACAAACGGGAAAGGATTTCATGAGCTCAAGTACCTGAACCAGCTCACAACTTGTCTGCTCAAACACTCCCGCTGCTGCAGAGAAGTGGAGAGAGGGGCTGGGGAAAAGAAATAGGTGGGACCAGCGCTTGCAGCAAGAAGCGCATGTCAGACGTACACGAGCCCAGATCTGTGCCCTCTGGATTTTAGCTCTGGCTCCTGCTCTGGGCAGGGCTTTCGCAGCCTGCGGTGGAGACGGAGGTGACCTGCAGATGTTCAGCAGCCTCCAGCCCAGCACCTTCACGCCTGCCACTGCCGCCAGCCCCGCAAGGACACAGCAAAAGAAGGCACATGAGGGGTGGAATTTGGTATTAATTTCAAACGTATGGACAAACAATGTTCCTTGAGCAATATTACAGGACAAATCAAAACCACAGCATGGATAAACAGCACAGAGAGCCCAACATGGCTTCAAAACCTGGTTTAAAACAAAAACTAAACTAGGAAGCGACAGTATGAATCACGGTGCATTGCAAACAAGGACGGGATATATTTAATTTCCAGTTTATGAAGCCAGCTTTATTTATTTATGATTAAGCTCCAGTGTTTAGCTTATGTACAAAGTAATGACTCATTTCTGAAGTAGCTACAAGTCAGATTTGGAATAGTATATTTCCTCCACGAGGAAATGAGACAAAAACCAGGAGTCCTTTAGGTCCCATCATCTGAGCATCAGAGGAGAAAGGTTTGATGTTTGCATCAGAAGATTTCCCTTGCCACCGTACCTCCTCGCTGCGGAAACCGCCTGTCCTCCAGGGTAGGAAACTCCTGTGTTGTTAACTAACTGCGCCGGGGAAAAAAACGTGTCAGCAGGAAAGTTGGGCTTCTGAGCATCAAGGCTCCAGAGCAGCCCCTTGACACAGCACCGGCTGGGCCATAAATGAGGCGTAATAGGGATTTTGGTGAGGAGCAGGCTGGTTTTGCTGGAATGGACCAAATCCAGAGCCTGCCTTGGGCCAGGGTCTGCCCAGGCAGCTCACGGTGCGGGTCTGTACGTGCTGGCCCCGTCGCTGCCCCGTGTTGGGGTTTATCCACAACACCCGCTCAGCGCGCTGCTCCTTGTCTCAGGGTTTTGGAGTTTCCCCTTTGGTTGCAACGATTAATCACACGACTTCCCTGCCAGTTAAACTTCTCCATTATGAAAAAAATCATGTTTTAATGAAAAAAAAAAAAAAAGGTTCTGTCACAAATACTATTTTTCCACTGCTCCATGCTGCAACCCAAGATCCAGTGCATGTCCCAGGGCAACAGGATTCCATGGGTAGAGCCTTCTCTCCTCATCCTCGTTTCCATCCCTTTTACCATCTCTTGCTGCCCTCGAAGCGCACCCTTTCCACCGGCCTTGCCCTTCGTCAGGGCTGCGTTTTCAAGGGTCTGGCTGTGCTCCTGGAGATGCTCAGCCCAGCACACACACACCCCCAGGCACTATCAGGTCTCTGCCGCAGCAGGACGGGCTGTGGCTGAGGATGTGGGGGTCCACGGCGGGGCTGGAGGAGCCTCGGCTCTGTGAGGGCGTGGGACGAAGCAGGGGAGCCCTGGAGCAGCCCCCATAAGTGCCTGAGGCTGGGCTCAAACCTGCCCTTCCCCTCCCAGCGCCTGAGACCATCAGGAGCTGCTTAAAGCGCAGGGCGGCCCAGGAGCAAGGTGGTGCCCAGATGGCAGGAGGACACTGCAGCGAGGACCGCCAAGCCACCCTCGTGAGCATTGTTTTCCCTTTGTTTGTTTTTTTCGCAAATGCAAAGCAAGGGAGCAGCATCCCCAGCGAGACAGCCCCAGCTTGGCTAGTTCCCAGCCCCGAGGGTCCTGGTGGCCCCTCACCCCTCACCGCTCGCCCCAGGGTGGGAGGGAGCCCCTCGAAGCCTCTGGAGGAAGCACAATCAGGCTGCTATTTAAGGCCTATTATCTCAGCTCTGCTCCAGGCTTCCTGATAATTCCCTGAATTAGCCGGGCAGCTTTGTTCTCAAGTGTTTTTGTCAGATATCTTGGACTACACCGCCGGGAAGGGGGGTGGGACGGGACAGAGGGGGAGTGACGAGCACCACTGCTGCATGTTTACAAGTTCCCAGGCAGGAACTACAAGGCTAATTAATTTCTCATTAAGGAAGAAGTTGAAGGATAAAGAAGCATAAAACCGGAGCTTTGGGAGATGCTGCAGAGTCCAAAGACACACGTACATGTCTTTCCCTTTCATCCGTGAGAATGAGGCCCCTTTCATACCGCAAGCACCTTGTTTTCTGGTTCTTCCTTTTATCACCAACACTTTGCCTTCCCAGGGACCTCCTCTTCACCACCTGCTAGAGGGGCTGCGAGCAGGGCAAACGGTGAATCACCACAGCCCCACAGGTCAGGCAGAAATAAAGGGTTTCTGGAAAAAGCTCAGCCAGACTCCCAGGGTGACACGGTGACAGTAGCTGGGATCCCACTCTGGAACTCCCAGGATGGTTTCCCATCCCTGGAAACATCCAAGGCTGGATGGAGCTTGGAGCAACCTGATCTAGTTGAAGACGTGCACATGGCAGCGGGCTTGGACTGGATTCTGTGATTTATGATCCACATCTCGGGCACGGCTGCAGCTACATCCATCCCCTAGAGCATGGCTTCACCCAGCCCCATCCCTCCCTGCTGCAACACGTGAATCAGGGGGTACCCCGAGAAAAAAAGCTGCAGAGAGCTGGGGATGAGCTGGGGAACTGCCAGGAGGCGTCATCCCGGTCCCTGCACTGTCATAAAGCTGGAGGAGCTCCATGAACCTCACACAGCTTGCACCAGAAGTATCTGCTCGGGTTCAGGCTGGAGTCCCCCCGTGCTGTTCTTGTCCCTCGGGGGCTGTGCTGACCCCGGGGCTGTTTCCATGGGTCAACTGGGGTGTCTTGCAAGGGCACGGGCAAACGGGGTGGGAAACGACTCCAGTAAGAAGCAGGTTCATCCTTGTTGCTGAACAGGGAAGATTTGGGTGCTAAAACGGCAACCGGAGGTCTTGAAGCCTGGATCTCATTTCAGTTGAGATCATTTTATGGCCTCATGGGAGGATCAAAGCCCAGGGTGAGCTCCCAGGGCAGGCAGAGCTCAGCCCCCTCCCCTCAGCCATGGCATCTGCTCGGGCCACCACGAGCTGCACCACAAGCAGCCTCCGAAGCTGGTGCAAGAGACGGGCCACCTGCAGGCAACAAACCCCCAACGCACCCAGCCCCTGGGCTGGCCCCTGCCCCTGCCCGAGTGACCACCCCATCTCGTCCAGGGAAAAAGAAACTCTCTGCCAAGTTTTTATTTCGCCTTTCTGTTGCAAATCCTCCATAAACAACCCAGGACCACCTGGCTCCTCTGATGTGGCTGGAGGCCACGGGCTGACAGAAGCACTTCAAAGAGGCATCTTTCTTCTAGATGGGATTTGCCTCACGCCACAGATTTTAAGTACTGTGAAAATTGGCCCATTTTGCTGTGTTAGACAGATTGCGCGTTTTATAAGATACCTTGTCTCAAACACATTAACTAAGCAAACATTACGTTTTATCAAGCAAATAACAAATGAGAGGATAATGGATATATGTTTCTTACCTACATTTCTTGGAACGCAAGTTGGGGAAGCAGGTGTTTCCGGATGGCGGCGGGGCGGTGAGGAGCTGTCAGTGGTGGAGGTCTCCTGGACCGTGGTGGGGACAGTGCCCACGGGGGAGCTTCTCATCCCGGGGAGCTCCTGGCTGCCTGCTGGGGGGCTGCAGGGCGAGATGGGGAGCAGCCAGCACCGAGCAGGAGGCAGGACTACGGGGCTTCCCATCGGCCCCAGCCCCCGAAGCTCACAAGTGCATATGCAAGAACTCGTGAAGCAATTTCTTCTCTCTCATTTACAGGAGGGTTGTGTGGTTTTTTTGTTTTTTTTTCCTTTTTTTTTTTTTCCCCCCAGCTTGGAATTCAGTTAGCTGCATTTTTCATGCGCAAAGTGCCTGAATTGGCTGGAGTTAGGAGAAGTGCAGCCCTTCCCCGCTCCCCCAAGGTGCTGGGGGAAATCACACAGTTCATTTTTTCTGGCTGCAGAATGCCTTTTCCTTTGCATTCTTCATCTCTCAGGTACTTAATCACCATGTTTCCTATTCATATGTCTGGTCATTTCACTTGTGTCAGGGCTCCTTAACTAGGAAATATCAAGATGTTTTCACCCTAGAAAGCTGAGAAGCATATAATTAGCCACCCAGGTAATAAATTACCTGTGCTGGCGACAGCCCACTGGGGGAACCTTTATTCTCCATCTCATCCTATTATGCTGAGCCAATTTAGCACATCTGTAGTTGTTTTAAAATAGTAATTTAGATGGAATCATAGCAAAAGGAAGCTTATTAACAACTTAGCTGCCAAGAGAAAGATGGAAGGGACAGAGGCTGCCATGGAGGGAGAGGTTTGTTCCTGGCTGGAGGACAACGCTTCAAGGGAAGACAAATCTTGCTGGTGTCTCCAGCCCCTTTGCTTGGAGCGCAGCATGGAGGAAGCTCCACACTCCCCCTCCAGCCTCCCCTGGAGCCCCCAGACAAGAGCTACCAGGGCTGGAGAACCATGCAGGCGTTTGGAAGAGGACCAGGAGATGCTGGATCCTTTGAGCATCACATTGCTGAGCCCTGGGCAGCCCGGTGACTCCGCTGCACTGCGCTGTTCCACAGCTCCCATCACCCTCGCTGGCTGACCACGAGGACGAAGGCAGGACGGCGGCGACATGTAGCTGGTGAGGTTTCCCGCTGTCCCCGCCTGGCAGAGCTGTCCCCCAGGGCTGTTAGTGCGCGGTCCCCAGCTGCAGAGCCCCAGGGCTCTGCTCCTTCGAAACCTTCCAAGCCTGGCACTGCTGCTTGGGGCTCTGCAGGTGAGAATTGTGGCAGGCAGCTGAGACCTCAGGCCACCAGCCAACTACAAAACACCGAGAGTGACTGCTGGGAAGAAAAGAACAGCCCCAGCCTGAAGGGAGGAAGGGAGAGAATTGATATCAATGGATGTGCAAATAAAAGCAGCCAGTTTCTGCCTCCATGCTGCAGAGCTGTAATCCCAGTGCAACCATGTAGGTCAATGTTTGCAATGAAATCGTGTTCTCCAAGCTCCCACGTAACAGCCTCAAACACAGAATCACTGAAGCATGTTCAGCAGAGCCAGCGTTTGCTCGGATGGGCGCTTTGCCAGCCAGCACCCTTACCTAACACACCCTGGGCATCATTTGGGCGAGACCTGCCTGGAGTGCTCCATCAGGATCAACAGGAGGGTTTGCTCGGCAGTACCTCAGGCTCCCAGCACTGGCTGCTGATGCCAAGTGCAAACCAAGGGGTCTGCGCCTTGGCACCATCTGCCGAGTCGATGAACTGGTCATTTCACCAAGCAGGCCTTTCCTCCTTCCGCTTCCTTCCCTTCCCTATCCATCACCCAAGCCGTGTGCTAGACCCGCTCCATCTCTGGTTCAACGGCGAGGACTCTCTTGGGAGCCACGCAGGATCTCTCCACCTCAGGCAGGAATGAGCGTGCTGCTGCGAAACCTCCCCATCCCACCTTCAGTTTGAAATTCAGTGTCCCCCCCCGGCTGCTACGGGGCATTTCACAGTTACAGTAGGATGACGGGGAACACACATCATTTTTTAGCCTAAAATAAGAGACAGAAGAGCCCTCAGCTCCACTTTGAATCCCAAGCAGATGTTAGTCTGGACATCACCACTCTCACACGCACCTACATGAGGGAACGAAGCGGGCCAGAGCCCGCCCTTTGGCTCCGAGGCCCCTTTCACACCTCAGCCCGTGCGTGCACAGCTGAGCTTTTTTCTCACCAGTGGGGTGAGCTGGGCACGGGGACAACACCACGATGTCAGAGGGCCACGGGCCAGGACCCTGGGGCTGCCGATGCAGCCAGAGCACCCAGGGCTCTCGGAGACATCAGGGGTGCCAATGCCCTCTTAAGCAGAGGGGCTGCAGCTGAGACCCACAAAGCTCAGGGTCTGATCAAGGGCAGCAGGACGTGGAAAGCTGATCTGGCAGAGGGAGCCCTGCCTGCCCACACATCCAGGGGCACTGGGAGCACTGGAAAACAGGCCTGAGCCCCCCTCCTGCCTCCCTGCCCACACGCGGCCGGCTCCAGCCAGGCCCCCCGGTAGGAAAGCTCAGGCACCCTGCAAGAGGCTGTTCCCGTGGCCCTTTTCCAACAGGACAGTTAATCCTAGCCTGACTCCTTGCAACAAGGACCAAAACCCACATGAAAGAGACTATTTTTCCAATTTCCTTCCTCGTCTGACAGCCCGGAGAGCACATCTACTTTGAATAAAGCATCCTGGCATTTCCCCTGCCACCACCTAACCACTGCTTGCTGCTTCAGCTCCCTCCCTGCCTCTGCTTGCCGCTGCTGAAAGCTCATCTGTGCAGGAGGAGCTGGCCTGGGCCAGCGTTAGTCCTTCCAAATAAACAGGCTATCAGAGCAGGCAGGGCTCTGAACTTTGTGCATCCTCCCAAGGCCACGTGCTGTTGTTGTTTTCCTTCAAAACCAAAGTTTAGCATCTTTTAGTAAACAAAGAATAAAAAGGATTTGCAAAATATGTCGCTGTAGCTCTCTCCAGAGCGCTGCTACAAGTTGGCATCGCCTGGCCACTGCTGTGGGTGACTTTTGTAAAGGATCCCCCATGCCATGGAATTTGGATCATCCCCAGTAGCCTGAACTGGTTCCTGGCTTGCTAGGTCACTCGGGCTTAGGCAGAGCTTGGAGGCTGTGAGGGCGAGCAGCAGATTTGCCTGAAAAAAAGCAGAGCAAAGCACATGAGAGGAAGCTGTTCCCTGAAGTTTCAGTTTTCCTTTCTTATTTCTTATTTACACAGGTTTTTTCAAGCTCTGCTCTCATATTTTTGCCCTTTGCGACTGGAAAAGGGTAACAGAACATGCCAAAGTCCTGACCCTGAATACCTGTGTGCAATATTTCTCTGTATCAACTCACCGAGCCCGTTTCCAAGTTAATCAGCTCCTGGAAAACCAGGTCACACACGAACATCTACTCTTCAAGCTCCAAAGATTTTTTTTCCCTGACATTTGGAGGCCAGCAACGCCTCTCTCCTGTTTAACCCCGATGTCTCGATGTGTGCATCTGCGGAGCGTGGCCCCACGCAGAGGACAAGCCGTGTCTGAAGGCCCAGAAGTTCACCTCCCGCCCCAGAGGTGCCCATCTCTCAGGGCTGGCACTGCCACCCTCTCCTCTGGCCAGATGGTTCCCTGCGGCAGCCTGTTGTCAAATTACCACTTTCTGGAGCTGCTCGATGTATCATTTGCCTTATGCTTTCATTGAATGGATCATTGACCCCAGTTTTCCTCATTGTCTTGGATTATCCAAGGGCATCCCACTCGCTGCCTCATTCACAGTTCCCAAGAGGATCCCACCCCATCCACACACAAACCAAAACAAACATCCTCTCCTTCCTCAGAAGTATGGATCCATCTCCTCTGATGAATCATTCCTCCGCATCCACATTTCTCTAAAAGATGGGGAGTAGAGGAATGGTTGTGGGTTTAGCCAACTGTATTTCATGACAACAGAAAGAAAAAAAAAATAAATCTACTCGACTCAAACATTAGTTAGCAAATCAAATTACTCTCTATTTCATCTATATTATTTAGGCTTAATTGTATTACTAGGGCTGTAATACAGTGAAAATACAATTATTGGCAGAGAGATTGCAAGAACGGCATCTTTAGGAAAGCAGGAAGAAGGGGTGCTTGCTTGGTATTGATGAAGAAGGGGCCGAGAGCTACCTGGTGCTGAGAGTTTCCTCCTGCAGGGATTCCAGTTCATATCCTAAATTAGGTTGCAGCTGACGGCTCTCCCTAGTTGCCAGATTTTATTTGATATTACTAAGCTGCTGCACAGCCACCGGTGATTTGGATGCTGCAGAGGACCTGAGTGGGGCCGGGGTTGGTTTTACCCGTCAGAGGCTCAATCGAACACCTTGCTTCCCATGCCAATAAACATCCTGCTCTCTTGGAGCACGCCGAGGATCGGGGAACGCGCCGATCGCTCTTCCACGTACAGTTATTGAACCTACCATTGATTTTACCATCCTAACCACCATCACACAAACCTCTCTGTCTGCACAGTCGTTATCGTGAGGGACGGTCTGCGTTACTTACTGCTGCTCAGATACCTGCAAGCCCAGGGCCGGTGCCTGCTCCTCCCGCCGTTACCTTTGGGACCAGCACGCTCCGTGCCACTTCAACAAACAAACCACCTGCCAAGGAGAACATCCATCAGTTTACGACGGAAAAGGGTTTTGGCCCCGGAACCTGCCCAGCGGGATGCTTGTGACAGCACCTGCGAGGCTCTGCTAAAGTCAGAAGATAATTTCCTCTTCGGAAGTTTAAAGACAAGTAAGACTCAGAATAATTAAAATCCCTTCTGCAATGCCATTAAATATAAATACAAATGGTGTTAATATCTCTGGTTACGATGAGAGCATTCCCAAGCACCCTCTAATCGTCTAATTAAATCACTAAGGGCTTAGGTTAGTGACAACGTAATCCTTAATGGTGCCTTGCTTGTACATTTATATAAGGTACTGTACAAGATGGTTGTTTATCTAATTAATCCCCAAGGTCAAATTCAGAGCTGGTGTGCAAGGTAATGTAATTTAGGCCCCTTGCATTTTGTCAGGCTTGCTCAGACCTACTTACACCCCTTTGCTGCACCGAAGGAGGCGAAGCGATGCAGCGCCCGCGCCGCAGAGCGGGAGGGCGGCCCGGGAACACGTTCAAGGAGGAGAGATGCCATCTTCTCCACCCTGCTCCCGTCCAGGCCTTCCCCTGCTCCAGGCTGCGGCTGTCCCTGCAACAGGCCAGCACCAGGGTGGTTGGGGAGGGGAAGGGGCGAGTGACGCGCGGGGTGGACGTCCCAAGCCGAAAGAGGATGGAGGAGACACAGACCCATCTCAGGAACTTTTGTTCTGCAGGACAGGCGAGAGCAGGAGCGGATATTTTCTTCCAGAAAGAGCTGGAGAGGCTGAAACTCCTCCTGCCCACATCCCCTCCCATGGCAACACCTCGGGGTAACCCCAACCCCAGAAAGCACAGACCTGGGAGGAAGCATCTGAGGAAGAAGAGGGCCCCTCGCTGCCTGCCTGGCCACAGGCAGGGCAGCGCTGCCTGCAGTGCTCTGGCTGCTCCAGGGGCCGGGGGGGGTTAAAGACCAGATGGGAACGGAGGGCAGGGGAACATCCAGACCAGCACCCTGCCCTGCTTTGAAGCCCGCCAGCTCCTGCTGCAACCACTCCCAAAGAGCCCCTCTCGCCACATGAAGGGAGGTTCTAATGCCACTCAACACAAATACCAAAAAGAGAGGCAACTTTTCTTTTATTTCCCTCCCTTTGAAATTATGATTCTCGCTCCCCCCCCCTCTCCACTTCTAATGCTGGATCAGACAACGTTGATCGCTTTGGATAGTAACCGTTCGGTCTGAATTCCTGGGCAGGCTGTCAAGTTGTCACAGATCGTCCATGTGCAGCGAGTGGATGGTGCTCCATTGTCCACAAATCAGGAACAGATGTGAACATCCTGACAGCCACGGGCTCCCGCTGCAGCCTGCCGCCGCCGAAATAAAAGAGAAGCCAAACTCCCAGAGACATGGCGATTGCTTCCCCCCCCTCCCCACCCCATTTCTCACAATGAAATATGCAAAATGTTAAGAACAATGAGCACATTATGAATAAAGATGTGCAGCTGGGCAAATAATAACCCCTTCCCGATCGATGCCAGCCTTGACCCCCAAATCATCCCCGAAGTGGGCTGCCAACCCTGCTGAAAACCCACCCCAGAAGAGGGGAAGGGAAGCCTCTTCCCCCCCGTACCCTCCAGCACGCACCTACAGCACCAAGTTCAACACCACCGTAATCCTGGCTGAGTCCTGGGAGAAGCTATGACAAATTTAACAAATAAGCCTGGCACGTTGCTGCTCCGGAGAAGTACCGTGGTCCCAGGACCCCTGCTAGGAGACCCTCAGGACGACCAGTGCGAACATCTGGCCCTACCCAGCGTGAGTCACCGACTCAAAATTTGGCCCAATATAAAGGCGGCTCCGCCGACACTTTTCAGAGCTGTGGTGCCAGGGTTGCGCCTTCATTTCCACGGTCAGGGGTGTCTAATTCCCTTTTACATTCCTGGGTTTTCTGCTTTCTTTTCATTTGCACCATTGTAAATGAGTATTTGCTCCGGTGAAATCTGTACCAGTGTAAACACTCTGTTGGCAAGGAGAGGGCTGGCTTTTCTAAAAACTTTCAACTGGTATCTTTTACCAAGACACATAAAGCGGAGAGCAGATTTCCGCTTATATTTGTTGTATTTCAAACAGAAGCAAATGTTTATAGCCGGGCTGTAAACCACGATAATGTGGGACAGATACTTCACAGAAGCCGCGCTCGTAGACAAAGGAAAAAGTAGAACCTGTGGGTTAGCTTGAAAGTTTGGTTTGCCTCTGCAGCGCTGCTCCCGCTTTACGGGCGCTTACCGAGCATCAGCCCCGTCCCACACGTTTATAAAATTACACACGCACTGAAGTCATGCACCGACAAAAATACACATGCACTGAGTCACACTTCTGTGAAATCTAATTTGCGTCCGGTCCCACATTTATGCGATTTCACACACTCATGAATGGAGCTGCTGGCAGCGCGGGGCCCGTCGCACAGGAGCGGACCTCGCCACGCCACTTGCCCCTCACGCATTTGTGGCCTTTAGCTTCAAGCATCGGCTCTACAAAACGGGGTGCACGCTTCTGCATCGCCCAGACCGCCATCGGGACCTGTGGGCAATCGGCGAGATCTCGCTGCCATCCCCCAGATCACGAGAGACAGACACGATTCTCCACACGGCGCTGGAAAGCACCGGCGCCCTCCGCACATCCCCGAGGCCCGAGCCGGTGCATCACTAACTCCTGCCGTCTCTCCGAGACCTTCCCTGACAAACAGTTTCGGTGACCCGGGAATGTTATCTTAGTAAATCAAAAACGTAAACATTTAGGTTCAGACTGCGCTGAATGGATTTGAAAATGAGTTATGGTAGGAACCCGGCGAGGAGTCTGAGTTTGGCTTGGCAGTTGCCTCCTTTGCCTGGAACCTGCTTTTCAAGATTAAATACGATACTCTGCAATACATCCAAAATGTCAATTACTCCAAGTCTCTCAGGTTTGCAATTACAGAATGCAAGTCATGTTCAGCATTTTATGAAACTGCTTTTTTTGGCATGGACCATCTTTCTCTTATTGTAAAAAATAACTTCCAAATCAAAGCATTAAATCAAGGCACATACGCTAGGAAGGGACGCTGGGCTGAGGCTGTGTTGTAAACTCTCCCAGTGCGGGAAGGGAGCTGAGCGAGCTGGTTTCTGGTCCAGTGAACGAGAGCACCAAGTGGCAAATCAGGAGGAAAGAATGTGGAACAGCCTCGGCTGAGGAACACCTAATCCCACCATCATGGACTTAAACCCCACAATCGCCTTGCTATAGCCCCCCCGCGGGGCAGGGGCACGGGAGCCTCGAGAAAACACCTCTCCCATCCCACTGGAATCCAAAAAGTACTGTCATGGCTCGGGTCTCAGCGTGCTGCAGCAGCAGCTGCAGGCAATTTCTTTCAGGCTTTTCCAAGCTTTAGGTCTCCCCTGCCAAAGGCACTCCGACCCCTTTCTTCCTCCACATCTGTAGGGTGGGGAGGCGAGCGCAGGGGATTTGGGAGCCCTGACCCAACCTCGTACTCGCAGCGCTGAGCCGGGGCAGGGCTCGTCTTTGCGAGTGTCACATCCTCCGGGTGCTGGGAGCAAGGTGTGCTGCCCCGCGAGGGTCAGGCACTGCTCCGTACACATGCGGCCTGGGTGGTAAAGGTGAATTCCCTGGCAAATTTGTGATTAGAAGGGAGCGAGTGAGTCTGCTTTACTGGAAATCACCTCCTGCGTTGTGATTTTACCTGTAACATCCCAGCATTTCAAGTCACGTCAGATCCTCCAGGGTCAGGGGGAACCCTCAGCACTGGATCTTTAAGGATGCTTCAGCTTGCGTCACTCCTGAATGGAAGCACCCACAGACCTGGCAAGACCTGCGCTGCAGGAGGCACCTCAGCCAGATCCTCCATCAACCTCATCCAGGTTTTAATGAGAGTGCGGACGCTGACACCCGCCCCGCCTCCCAGCAGCCCGACCGGATTCCTGGCTGGGCAGATTTTCCTCCCGCTCTGGTTTCGGTTCTGTTGATGTTCCTCTCTGTCAGGCGCTTACGCCCTGTTGCTGTGTGGAGTTAAGCCGGGGAGGCTCCACGCTGGGGCTGGGCGCAGCCATCCCAGGCTCCGGATAAGCACTTTTTCATCTGTGTACACATTTATTTCATTCTGACGAGGAGCTTTGGCATGGGGTAGCTGGAGAGCTGCGAGATCCCACGTTTGAGGGGTCTGGACCAGTTTTGGTTGCTAAAAACCCATCAGTGGCATCAGTGGGTCCAGGTGCCAGCCTTGCGGCAGGCGTTACAAACACCGGTCAGCATCCCAGCCTCCAGGGCGGCCGCCCCGATGCCTTCCAACAGCACTGGATTCATTTACTGTAGGATAGGGGAAAGGGAGAGCGCATCTGGCAGAGGCACAAGGAGGCAGGAACCAGAAGCCGAGCGAGGACTAAAGCTGGCCAAGGAGTCTTAAAAATCCCCGCAGTTGGACTCATGAGCGCCATTCCTCCACCCTGCCGCAGGCTTGGGCCCCTTTTTGGATGCTCTTCCCAGGGACGCAGGTGCACAGTGTTAAGAGATCATATCCTGTTTGCACCACAGCTTCGGGGATGGATTTACTGCTGGGCCAAGTTCACCCTCCTTTGCTCTCTTCTTTTTTTTCTTTTTTTTTTCCCCCCTGTCTCCTCCTTTATTCCCCACAAGCACCTAAAAACTGGGCAGATCTGCTGCAACCCTGGAGACCATCCTGTTCAGCAGGGAAAAACCCAGATGGTCTCCCAAAAGGCACGGTTCTCATCAAGGGAAGAGACAAATGGCTCCACGGCGGGGCTCTTGCAATAGATAAGGAACTGAGGGAATATTAGAAAATGCAAAAGGCAGAGCAAGCTGAAGGAGGGAGAGACAAGAAAAAAAAAAAGATCAACCTCTGTGTCAGATAGACAAAGTCAGTGCGGTCACACACTCGGCAAACTCTCCTTTCCTCTCTGCCCTCTGATTTAACTCCCCCCTTGTGCCTTTGGTTCTCCTGTTGGGAACCGTTTTCATTTCTAATTAGCCAGACATTTGGAATGCTTAGGCCTGGTCACTCATCTGCAATAATGTCTGTGCATTGCAAAAGCAGTGCGGTTTAATAACTAATATCTGACAGAAAAAAAAAAATGAACAGCATAATATAAATAGATAATATCTGTCTTTTATTTCACATTGCAATTTAGGGCATAGGTTAAAAAACTATATTAAGAAGGGATACCACGTGAAAGGAAGCATTTTAATAGTAAAACTCACCTGAGAGCTGCTTGTGTGCACCAAAGGAGGAAGGGGTCACCCCCAATTCCCATTCTTGCTGGGGAAATCTGGGTGATGCAAAGTCCCAGAGCATCCCCTGGGGTTCTGGAGAGGTTGGTCTCTGTACAGCATTTCCCACCGCCGCCCGCAGAGAAGGGGATGGGGCCGTGAGCTCCATGGGGCCCTCCCTGCCCGGGCGCAGCAGGGCCCCCACGGGAGCGGGACCCGAGCTGCCGGCGATGAGCGCGAGGGAAGGGTCGCTGCTCCACTTACCTGCGGGAAATTTTATATTCTTGTGAGCTCAGGCTCCCTTTATCAGTAAAGAATCGGGTCTTAATGGCAAACCGAGTTACGCTCGGAGGAAACCGAAACCCGCGGTAAAACACAATGTTATCTCACTGAAGACCAGCCCTCCAGCAGGGCACAGGCCAATGAGCCCCCGGTATTTGCAAGCACCAAGGGGAATTTTGCCCCACGCTCTCCTTCCTTTCCTCTGGGCAAGAGATTAATGCTGTGGAAAGGTGGCAGACCAGCAGCAAAGGGCATGACTGGCATTCACTGGTCCTGGCCATGAGCAAACAGGTACAACCCTCATAGACCTACAGGAACCCATGACAAAGGATCAAGTCTCGCAGGTGCTTATCTTTTCTCCTAAAATAATGAAAATAGGCTGTCTAAAAACAAGCCCCCCACGTCACCCAGTGCTACACAACCAGAGAGCAGCCACCCGTCTTATGGCAAAAACAGAAAGAGAAACCCTCATCAGGGTTATCTTCTAACTCCATGTCTTTAATTCTTTTTGATTTATAAACCCCAGCCCCGGGGACAGCCCCACATCAGAGTTTCCACAGTGCAGGGAAGCAGCGGTGCCTTGTCAACCTGCGGTCACAGCCCCAAGGTTACGGGGAGACGCTGGGGGTAACCTCTTCCTTTGGTAGATGTTCCTACAGCACAATTTGACTTTTAAAACAAACAAACAAAAATCAGTTCTCGTTCACATGCTGCAGCTCCAGAAAAGCTTCTCACACAAAACCTCCAGCCTCAAACGGGGCTGAGACAGCGAGCGCATCCCGCTGCCGCACGCGTCCTTCCTCCGTCATTGCCATTAGCGGTTGAACAGTCCAACAGTGCTCTAAGAGGCACCGAGAGCCTGTCACTTCCATGTGCTCTTTCTCATTCTCTCCCCAAGAGAGATAATTGTGGATGGAGTGGAAAGCTTTCCGAGTAAGGCTTTTGGTTTGTTTTCTGTATACATGTTGCTGTGTGTTTATACTGGGCTGGAGAGGGTGTATTAAAACCAGGGAATACTGGATGATGCTCTTTAAGCATGTAATTACTGGAAAAGATCTTGGTACACCAAGAAGAGTTTAAGAGGAGGCTGTAATGATCTAGAGGCTGGAGGAATCCAGGCAGAAATGTTTTAAGAGCAGCATCTGCCTACTTCAAGCAAGTGGCAGCTAAAGGGAGAGATGACAGCATCCTGCAAATAGCTTGAGTACATAAACACTGCAGAGAAAGGAGGCTTATGCTACAGGCTGCTAAGAGCAAGGGGATCATGTTAATAAAAGAAAACTCAAGCTGAATATTGTTAAACCTCCTGACAGCGAGGTTATGTTGAGACACCATCGCCATCAGGACAAGCCGCACGAGAGGGGATGTGTTGAGGTTTGCACGCTACATCTGCGGGGCAAGTGTCGGCCAGGGCAAGAGCGCCCCGTGGCTCGGCAGGGAGGCTGCAGGACTAGGAGGGGGCTGCAGGGCTTTGGGGGTGCTCCTCCCCTGCAGCACTCCTGCTGCTGACAGCCGAGGGGGGGTATGACTAAAGAATTTAAGGAGGTGGCATCAGGTGAGGCTCTCATGCAAGAGAGGAAGGGATGCTCTGTTCCCTCTGAAAATTCACCATGAATCCCACGGTGCTGGCCACTGCCAGGGCACGTCCGGCGTGCCTGTGGCGTGTCAGAGCAAAGGTAACCCTGGAAGCGAAGCTCTGCTCCTGGCTCGGCGTTTCACAGCTCCTAAGGAAGGGTAACGCCAGGCCGCAGCTTTGCCGAGCAGTCAAGAGCTCTTTCTCTCTTTCACCCAAACTGTCCCTTTTCTGAAAAAGTGTCCAAGCCTCATTATCCTGCACCCTTCTAGGCCGGTGAGGGTTTTGTTGCAAACCTGCCAGCAACTCACTGGATGTTAATGACCAAAGATAGAGACCAAGGGAAGTGCCTGGGGGCAGGAAAGTGCTTCTGCCCTACAACAACCCAGCAGGACCACAGGGGTACAACTGCAAGTGCTTAAAGACCTGAAGGCTGAGGTAGGTGACTACGGACTGTTTCTCTCCTCTGGTGACCTTTTCATTTTCAGCCCAAAAGTATTTTAATAAATTGCAATTAAAAAAAAAAAAAAAAAAAAAAAAAAAAGGG